>NW_026879492.1:0-2810 GCF_032173495.1 Musca vetustissima
TGAAAAATTTCTATAACTATGTCTAAAAAGATTTTTCGCTCTCCAAGATTTCGCAACTACAATGGAAAATTCTGCGAAAAACTTCAAAATCTCGGGAATGGAGTCTATCGCAGCACAGGAACCTAGAAAAAACAGAAAATTTTCAAAAATGGGTGAGAAATTTATGAGGGTGTATATTATAACATGAACCAATATATAGATAATTTCCAGCAAACATATGTTTTACCCCTGAATTTCAAATTATAGCAATTTCGATGAGAAAAATCGGTTATTAACTTCAAAATACTGGCACTGGGGTGCTACAGCAACAAAAAACATATACCTATAGTGTATACCTATATTGGTATACAATACAAAACAAATAAATACAATTTTATATGGAAATCGTGAATACTGTATAATTTGTTATACTAATAAAATTAGTAATGTTTAGTACCTTTCGTACACTTATAGGTCGAATTTCCAAAAAAAAACCCTTTGGTACATCTTTCTAACTTTCCATCAGTTAGTCTTTCCGTTTGCCTAACAAAGGGTACCATATTAAGTACATTTCAGCACTTTTCGTACCACTCTAGTTCGAATATCCAAAAACCCAGCCTTCTCTCACGGCTACACACCAAGAACATTCCACATTTCTAGCTTCAGTCGTTCCGTTTGGGCGATGATCTGTCAGTCACCCACTCAATATCATATCATTAAGCTGTTTTATTTATTTAGATGTGAGCCTTTACTAATCCTTATACCAAATTACAGTCACATCGGTGGAAAATGCAGCCTTCTCAAAACATTCAAAATACCAAGATGTAAATCGATATTATTAACTTTTGCTTGGTAGATTTGACATCCTAAGGAAACCTGAAATATACAAATTACAGCCAATTCTGTTGAAAAATGTGTCCAAAACCTCCCAAGCTACCGAATAATGGAGGGTACCATTATACGCAGGCAATACGAAACTAGAGTCAATATTAATATTTTTAATAGGGATTCGAGAATATGTTGAACTAAATATACGAAATAAAATAAAACACGTGCCCACACTCTCAAAAGACAATCAAAATGGTATGTAGGGTTATATTTGTTGTTATAGTTGACTCATATTGATCATTTTTAGTAGGAAGATATTCTACACAGTGAAAACTCGAAATACAAAACTAAAGCTAATTAGATAGAGCAAAAGGTGTGCAGAAGTTTTAAAATACCATGAAACGATACGATCGTTATATGGTGGCTATCCCGAAACATGGTCAAAAATTTATAATTATTATTAGAATTATATCAATCGGGATGTTATATGGGGTCCATGTTATTGCATTATCGCATTATGATCTAAAAAATAAATAACGAATTATAGAAACTCAGATTAGAGAACTAAGCAAGAAACTTCAACATATCGAAAATAATTAAATTTGTTGGAATGAATTAGTAATTCACAAAAAATCTGAAATACCTTTTCGGCAGAAAAATACAGTTAAAACCTTGAAAATATTGAAAATTGCGCGGATCTATTACATTGTGCGACAAGATGGACAATTTCAATTGAGAATGAGAGATATGTTCGGAGATATGTTTGTAATTTTTGTATTTACATTTCTCCAGTAAAATCGAATGAGGTATATTTATATTTTTTTTAACTCGATTTCTTATATGTCTTTATCGTCTGATTTTGTATCACAGTGTTATATGAAGACAATGCCAAAACATCGAACTATATGTTGTTGTTTTTAACATTAAAGAACTCGGAATCTCAAAATGCAGCCATTCCGATGAAAAATTATGTAAAACCTTAAAAACATAAAAAAACGGGACCTTTATATGAGTCCCATGTAAAATGGACCAATTCGAAGATTTTCTTTAAAGATGTTTCTCACCATCCAGATCCTCGAATGTCAAATTACAGCCACTTCTGTGAAAAGGGCGGCTAAAAACTTAATCCTTCATATGTGACCCATATTAATTATAATGGGTTATAGAATTGGCCAACCAGTTAAAACGTAAAATTGCAAATTATAGTCAATTCTGTTAAAATATGCGCCCTAAATCTCCAATCTTGAATATAGATAGCTATATCGTGATTTCAACAGGCGGACAGACAGATATGGAAAAAATGACAACAAATTTAATTATCATGGGCATGTGTTCTTCAGTTATGGGGTATCCAATTAATACTTCGAGGTGTTGACTTTTATTAAAAACAAGTAACAACGACGTTAAGTTCGGCCCGGCCAAATTTTTTATACCCTCCACAATGAGAATGACAATCAAAATATATAAAAACCAGTGAGCGGAGCAGTATAGTCGGACGGGGCCGACCACTTTCGGCGGTTTTATACTCTGAGCCTGGGCAATATTTCGTGATATTTGGACCCTTTTTACCGATTATAGATCAACAACTCCTATTTCTAAGTCTTGCATATTTTCCAAAATATATTTTCTCGAAGTGAATTTTTACGCCATAAAATAAAAAATTGGTTACTTTAGGTTTTCATCTATACAGCCGCCCTAAGTATTTGGTCAGATCCCCTTCACGTTAATAATTGCCTCTAGAGCGACAAGAAAATCCGACAAACTTAAAGTTTTCGGTTCATTGCACCCCCTGAATGAAATCTCAACTTCACCGAAAACTATAAGCGTCGTCCTTGACCATAATCGGAACTTCATGTACAATTTCAAACGATCAGCGCTATATTTCCGCCTCTAATGGAGTAATAGTAATAATATGCACATAGTCACCTTTACTTAATTACGTATAACTCCCGCATCGGAGTATATACAGCCATTGGTATCAATTTGAAGGTCAACAACTCATC
>NW_026879493.1:0-27681 GCF_032173495.1 Musca vetustissima
TAACAGTTATTTATTTTATTAACCCTATTAAGGCTTAAATATTTATGATCAAAACACAAATGGGTATGTGTGAAGTTCTCCGCCTTCATGATTGTATGCATATGAGAATATCTTATAAGCATAAGGATGTTTATTTGTTTGTACCACAAACAAAGTCAACCACTACTATTTTGTATTTAAATAACTTTTTGTATTAAGTAATTAGTTGTATTCTATTTTATTGCAATCTTTTAATGGCAAGATAAGCCAATAAGGAAAGTAGTGACAAAAAAGAAGAACCGTCTTCATTGTGCACCATTAAAATTCGAGTTCTCACACATCATCCTTTTGACATTGCATTGTGTGTGCTCTAAAACTCTAAATATCGAATTGAGTTAGAAAAGCTGGCTAGAAACTTCGACATACCGAAAATTAAGCGGGGATAAATTGCAGAGGTTATACAGCAAAAGGCGGTTCTACATCGATTTCGTTTACCATGCTGTAGCCCGAAATGTCAGATTACAGTCTATGGTTAAAACTTGCAATATACCAGAACCTTTAAATGGGAGATGCCTTAAAACATGGATCTGTATCGAAAATTGTCTTAGTCCAAGAACCGGCAAATGTAAAATTACAGTCACTTCGTTTCAGAATCGGGTAACTACCTAAAACATCAATATTTCGGACTGCGGTAGGTATAGGGTCTATATGATTTATGTAAACAATTTTCCTCAACAACACACCAAAAAATCGGAATGAAAAATGTCAGTCATTTTGGTGGGAACTTCGGATAAAACCATCTGTAATACCGAAAATGGGCTATGTTAATATATGGACATACGTTGATTATTTGAACAGATT
Source organism: Musca vetustissima (assembly GCF_032173495.1). NCBI lineage: Eukaryota > Metazoa > Arthropoda > Insecta > Diptera > Muscidae > Musca > Musca vetustissima. The sequence continues at coordinate 841 of NW_026879493.1, forward strand.
CGAGTCAAGCTTCAAAAACCGGAAATGCTAAATAACAGTCATTGCGGTCGGGAAATGCTGTTAAAACATTTAAAATATCGAATTACAATGTATGCGTAAAAAGTGAAAAACTATGTTAATTAGATGGGTTTCTAAGGCGATTTCTGAAAGAGAGAAGGGCAGATTTAAGTCGACATAGACTTTTATTTCGATCAAGAAAAAATAATATCAATTTTATGTTTTAAAAGTACAAGTAAAAATGTCGCTAAGTTACTCTCCTCCGTTAGGGGGTATGTAAAATACGTTTATTCGCAAGGTAATTTCATATATTACGACCTATACCATGGCACAATTTAGTACGAAGATTTGGCACCCACTGAGGTGAAAATTAGACACAATTCGGTTAAAATCTTGCCCATATCCTCTAAAACCACAAATAATAGGCGGTACAGTTAGTTGGGCGCCATCCTCAAAAGTGTACCAGTATTGAAATTGTTGACTACCAAAATTCCCTAAGCATTGGGAATTTAACATAATAATGTTAAAAAATGCCGAATATTTGGGGATATCGTAAAATGATGGCTATACCATACACCGATATAGCCCAGTTCCAATACAAACCATTCTAGGAGTTATGGCAATGTATGCCCACAAATTCAAAGCTCTATGTCAAATATTGCATTGCATTAAATATTGGTAAATATATCGAGGTTTTGCCAACCGAATGACACTCCACCTTATGGTGTAGGGTATAATCAAATTACATTAAATAATATAAAATAATAAATTAAATAATATAATAATAAAAACCGTTAACACAACTTGAAATCCTTTTCTATCAAGAAATAATTGACATTTTCATCATCATCAGTATTATTACTGTTGTCATGGCCATCAATGTCACTCTCAGTGGCAATGATAATAAAATTTAAAAATTTCCCTTAACTGCCTTCATACACTGTCAATCGTCAATGTTTACATAGTTCGCATAAATGTCACATAAGTGTCACTTAACTATCGATGTCGAGTTCCCAAAACAAGGACAAAAAATGGAACCAAAGGCAAATAGAAACGTAAGTATATATTCGCAAAGGCTGTGTCGCACATTTTATTTCAGGACAAAACCCCAAAAAATGTCCTTGGGGACAAGGCCATAAATACGACCGCTCCAGCAGCTACGAGCAGCAGAACCAATAAAGAGTGCACATCACCATTTTACAAAAGTTTTCAAGTACTTTTGGCAGATTGGTTTTTTTCTTTTATTTCAAATTGATCTTTAAATGACCCTGGCATTGAAGTAAGGCAGTATATCATATCTCACACTACCGCTGAACCCTCATCAATGTTTGCTGCGGATTTATTTCATTGTTATTTTTGCTTTCTGATGGAGGCACTTAGGCCAACTGGCCCTTTTTGTTTGTTCTTCTGCGTTTTTTGTTGGAATTGGGGAAATAAAGCCAAATGGTGATGGTGGGAGCTGTGTAAATGATAACTGGCCGAATTTGTCTGTGAATTTTGTATTTAAATAAAATGAAATAACTTACAGGAAATACGATTGACGTTGAGGGCACAGTATTTTTTGGATAAGTTAACATTACCAAAAGAAATACAATTTTATGGCCTGGGAAGGCATATTTGAGAAATATATAAAACCATATGAGTGTTTCATGTCCTCCCTAAAAATTAAGTACGACAATATAAATTGAAAATTGGACACGTAACACTGTGCCTCATTTCCTTATACTTAATGACTATTTGTTGGCTACTTTTGATCTATTCTCATGGTGGGAATGTGTCCCTTGAGATAGTACCAAGAGAAAAAATAAACCACAAATTTTCGTTTATATTTCTATTCTCAAGTCAGCAGGTTATGTTTATTCCCTGGTATTTTTTACATTTCGTTGTTTTTGTTATTTGGTTAGCCATTGGTTTGATTAATTGCCCAAATGATAGAAATACAATTTCTACATTTTTTTGGTTAAAGGACTAGCCCAACAAGAATCAAACAGACAAAAAAAAAAAACAAATTGATGACGTTATAGCAATTCCCCTCCCTTCCCCCGGCCATATAAATAAAATGTTGTATTTTCATGTAACTGCCCACAGCTCTGCTCAGTGTCAGTCTGTATGCCCCTCTGTTGTTTTTGTTGTTATTATTGTTTTGTTTTGTGTTCTGTGTTGGCGTTAACAAAGGTCTGATATAATTGACCATGAAAAATGTTGTTAATAGATAATTGCTGTTGTTATTTTTTGTGCCTTTGGAAAACTCAAGCAACCACTTCTGTCTGTGTTTTTTTTTTCAACATGGAGAAAATAATAATGCAACAAAGCAGAAAAGGACTGAACCATGCCTGCCGCATCCAATTGAAAATACTTAATTACGTGTGGGTTTTTGGTTCGGTATTCGGACTTAAAGTGTTCAATGATATTCTTGCCTTGTACAAATAACATAATATTTATTTGTTGCTGTTATTTTTTATTATTTTTAAATGAAGGCAAACACGTGTATCCAAGAGATGAAAAAAAAATCAAAATAAAGATTTTCAGAGGTCACAATTTGAGGTCAATGATATTTAACATAAAATCATTGGGGGCATAATATTAAAAATGAAATGTGTAAGCAATTAATGAATATGTGATCAGAATATTATGAACTAATACAAATGGGGCACCGAAATTCCGAATTGATTTTTATACCCTATAAAATTTTGTTGTGCAGGTATTATAAATTTGTGTGTGCCCAAAAGATTGAAACGCCCCGAAATTTTGCACTTAGACTCACATTTTATTAACCGAATATCCGAGTCTATCTATATATGTCTTTCCATCCATTTTTTTGTGCTCATTAAATATATAATCAAATTACAGGTTCTGACCAAGGACGACACTTGTGGTCGTCTATTAATACCAAAAACGTAATGTGTGTTTTTTCTGGTCGCACTAGAAGTCAAAATTCTGACTCGAACATCACGAACTTTTACGCCGGGAAGTATATAAGTTCTTCTGTTAATCAGTCAATGTTTAGATGGCCAAAAGGAAATCGAAAATTACAAGATTTGTTTTTTACGGGATATAGTTTCCTTAAGAAAGACATGATTCTGAAAAGTTGGTTTATATTTAATATAAACCAGTGAGGAAAATAGTAAAATCGGACTGGAGCGACTATATAATACCCTTCCCTACTTTGGGTACATTCTACATATGTATCCTAATGAACTTAAATATGTGATATTTGTGATATTTATCTATAAATATGTGATATTTATATATATCTTCAATTTCAACGAAAATTGACAGAGATTGATTTATATCAATCGAAGGATATATAGGGACTTTACATAAAATCGGTCAAAACTATATATGGAAGCTATATCTAAATCTGAACCGATTTTTACGAAACTTAGCACACATCATTTTAGACGTAATTCAGTATGCCAAATTTCGTGCAAGGCAAAAAATACATAGGGACACTATTTACAATAAATGGGACGAAAATATCTATGGGAGCTATATTTAAATCCGAACCGATTGTTATGAAAATTCACAGACATCAAAGTGGACCTAATTCAGTTCGCTATGCCAAATTTCGTACAATTCTAAAGATATATAGAACATTGTTTCACAATTTACATTAAATCGGACGAAAATATATGTGAGCGCAATATCTAAATCTGAACCGATTTTCACGAAACTTTGCACACGTCATTCTAGACTCAGTTCAGACACTTTGGTACACCATTTACATTAAGTCGGGGGAAAAATTATATGGGAGCTACACCTAAATCTGAACCGATTTTTTCCAATTTCAATAGAGTTCGTCCGTGGACCAAATAAACGAGTTGGGTCAAATTTCATCCAAATCGGATTATAAATGCGACCTGTACTTTGTTTACAAAAATGTATGGACAGACGGACAGACATGCGTAAATCGACACAAAGGGTGATTCTATGCAAAGGAACCATCTCGTTTCCTTTTGCTGTTACAAACATATGCACAAAGACATAATTTCTGGTACCACAATGTGGTGAAGGGTATAAAAATGTCAATGTTTTGAGAGGATGGATATGGAATATATATATATATTAAGCATTTGGATCCGCAGATTTTGTCAATTTAGCCAAGACCGTCTGTTTTGCACCCATTTAGGTATTTAAGGTATTCAAGAAGCATTTTCATCTGAATTGGTTGTTATTTGGCATTCAAAGTTCATAGTAACAAAAATGTGATCAATGGTATGAAGGTCATACCACTCATATAAAGGTGTCATCCAGTTGTATACCATAACTTGATATTACGAATATTTACATAAAATTTACGTTTTAAGACTTTAGTTGCGTTTGAAGACTTTAGTTGCGTTTCCTATCCGAAGTGACCATAATTTGACATTCTGGGTTCTGTGTAAAACACATTTACTGAGAAATTCAAAATATATTTTAACAAATATAGGACCTTTTCAACAATACCGACAGTAAATTGCCACTCCTCCACAAATAATTTATTGGTTAACATATATTTATTTCCCTCATTTCCACCACCACTTCCCTAGTGATTTCATTTCAAGTTAAACATATAATTACATCTATTATTGAAACAACATAACATCTGGATGACATCTAATTCAATTACTATTGACCTATGTTGAGGGCGTTGGTTGTTTTGTTAGGCGAAAGATGACGACAGCTGGTAGCAAAACACATAAAAACATCCACAAGCCGAATGAATCTAACCATTCTCCTTCCACATCTGCTGCTGCTGCTGGTACTTATCTAATTGAGTTTTCACATAAATTCTAGATGACATTTGTAAATATCAGCCAACAAACTGTTAATGTTTGATGAAATGTTAAATATTAGTGGCAACATGGAATTGGACAAGAAACATAACATAACCTCAAAACTATATATTAACGAACTCTTAAAATGATTGATTGACTGTCAACACATTGTACATTAATGTGGTCGTCTGTTTTGTAAACACATACATACAGACATATTAATACAACGAAATATTGAACAAAACTGGCTTATATATGAAAGGGCACAGAGGGAATGTGGGTCAGTAGCCACTGCAAATAAATTAAATAAATATTTGTATATACGATTCCTAGAGGGACGAACAAATATGTATTGAATTTAGTTTGGTAAAAAAAATACCTGACGAAATAATTGGACCAAAAATGGAACTATTGTCCCTGCTATAAGACCTCCATGCGTGGATTAATTTTTTTAAATATTAAAAAAATATTTTTTTCTTATTGGACCTCTAAGTGTGGATTTTTAGTTTTTTGAGCGAATATGATTTTTTTTTTTTTTTTTTTTTGAGGTTCGCTTTACAAAAATTATCTTTGAACTTTTACCAAACCTAGGGTAGTATTATTTAAAAATTATTTTTGTACTATCCTAGATGCGTAAATTTCCCAAAAAATATGTTTGGGCCATTACTAAATAAACTTTTATAATGCTTTGATATAGCCCGTATATAAAGTCTCCACCGATGTAGCCGTAATTTGTGACTTCGGAAATAACATAATATAGCCCAATTTAAAAGTACCGCTTCATTTTTGGATTTTCCAAAATTTTTGCATCATTTTTAATCTAAGGGGTTCTAAATAGGCATTACGAATTTGTATATATGCCCATGTTGTTACATAGACCCCCAAAAAATACGCACGCCATTCTCGACATTTATAGGAGCGTAAAATACATATTTGTCAGAAATTTTCGATATAGTTCTGTGGGTAGCCCCCTTAAATCATACCCACAATATTCTCAGTATTTTTAGGGTTCATGGTATAGCCTCCATTTAGGTTCCACGCCATTTTCGTTATTTCTTAAGGTTAAGGTTTAACCCCAGTTGGGTTTGAAACTTCTTTGGCCTTGAATTTCCCAAAGGCACGGCAAACTTCACTCTCATATTTTTAAAAATTCTTAATAAAATAGACGTAAAAATATATACATCGTTTTTTGTATAGTTGTGAGGTCAATGAACATACACACATTCACATGCATGAACACCTTCTGCATAATTTTTAGTCCAAAGACCTCTTCACTATACTATGGCCACTTACTACCAATATCAATGCCACAAATATGTTTAAACCAAAAGGTCTTGACTTTTTAGCTAATTGCGGTTGTGGATATATGTGCCAGAGAAACTACAACATAACATAGCTACACACTGATGACGACGGTGGCAACAACAACACTACCTACCATCGACAACATCAACACTACATAGAAATATTGTAGGCAACAACCAAGCAGTATTATTAGTCTCACTGATTTGGCATTAGCTTCATTGAAGTGGCAAGTGGTTGGTTATTTGCCGTCGGTGGTATTGTTGAACCAAAATAAAATTGGAATGCCAACCGCTAAATTCTACCCTTTCGTCTCACTCCTCCTTCGCCCGCTACAACTTGCCTTCGACTACTTCTTGCGGCACTCATCACAGTAGTGCCATTCAAAATCCCCTCCATCAGGCAAACTAGGCAGGCAGCCGGGCTGACTGGCAGTGCTGGTGCAATTAGTGTTAATAATGTTCATACATTTGGGACACATTATGAAATTGCCTTAGGGACGTATAAGCAATTTAAAATGTTAAGAGGAGAACGCCAGCCAACCAGCCAGCGAGGCAGCTAGTAGTATCGTAATAAGAACGACAATAACAACCAGAGCAGTTAAGCCGCAATATCAGTTAGAACAACAATTTTGCAAATGTTGTTGCTGCCGTTCTTATTTGTTGTTATTGTACATTATACAATTCTTGGCCCATTTAGTTACGCAGAAAAATCTTTTGCAATAGTGGCAGTTGAATACAATTCTTATGTTTTTGTTTCCTTTTTCAAAACGCCTCTGCGTCGGTAGTTGATATTCATTAATTCGTGCGCCATATTCAAAACATTGCTTGACAAAGCATATGTAGTGCAGCTTACGAGTCTAATTTGTTTTTATTTTGTTGCGATAAGAAATAAATGCCGAGTAAATAAAATTAATTTGATTTTGTAAACATACACATATTTCTTAAAAGCTGGGTTTATGTGGTTTTAATTTTTTAATGTTTAAGTAATTTGTTTCTGTTATGAATAATAAACAAATAAATAATAACAAAATATCCTTAGAAATCCTAAATAACCAATGTCCACCGACAATTTATAAAAAGTATAATAATTGATTAAAATGATGAAATAAGTTACATGTAAGATTTATATAACATTTAGGTTCATTTATGTTAAAAGCTTAACTATGGTCCAAAGATGAAGAATATTCCTAAAATTTGAAAAATTTTTGGCAACCTATACCATAAGATTATTCAGTGCAACAAAATGTTTGGGTGTGGAAATTACTTATGTGGATAAAAGCCCTTGACGAGTTTATATTGTGAACCCAGAAGGACATATTCGCCATAGGTCAAGTTTTTCATTTATTTTTGCAGGTAATTCCAAAGTACACGAAGAAAATAGTCCATACCTTTGTAAACGGCAATTCCAGGTTATGTTGGAGATGCCATTTCTTCAGTCAAATCAAATGAGAAATATTTTTTATAACCACACTCCTTCTGTTTCGAGCAGAGATGGTCTGTCAGAAACAGTGACGTAAATGTGTGTCGTATAATTCTCGAAACCTACCCAAATCCATTAGGTTTTTGACAAAATAGCTATTTTCTTTAAACAATTTGGAAATTACGCATGCTTTACTCAAATCCATAAAAATTTGAAAATTTTCTTCTCAAAAAAATTTATAAATTTTTTTAAGTTCTAGCAAGGAATAGTAAGATATATGTAAAAATAATATATATTCTTGAAAATAACTTTATATGCTGATAATATTGATATAAACGACGTTTACTAAAAATACAGGTATATGACGTTTTCGACGTTTACACCTTTTTGACGGTCGAAAACCTAAAAATTCGTCAAACGACGTTTACTACATTTATTACATTTTATACAGCTATATGACGTTTTCGACGTTTACACCTTTTTGACGGTCGAAAACCTAAAAATTCGTCACACGGACCATCCCTGGTTTCGAGTCCTTGTGTGTCCTTTCTCTCTTTATTTAACCGTAAACTAAATAATACAAAACGATTTTTTGACCTGACAGATATTCTTCAAAAACTTCGTTCATAAGATCTTAAATAGGGTCTCCAAATAGATATCTATCTATAAGCATATGTTTCCCCAGCCTGTTCCACTTTCCGTTCGCGTCATATGAGATTTACACAATTTCCAAATTTTGTCCCTTTGTTGGTAGGTACTAGAAGAAGTTGACCGAAAAATTTTATATTCTAACATTATACATTTTTAGTTAAAATATTAGTATGTGCACAGTTTTTTTTAAATCGGATGCTCAGCAACCCCTTGAAAATATTGGAAAAGGAACGGAGCAATATTACCAGATCTGATTTTTTTATGTTTAGAGCAGAACTTTCTTCTGGACTTTGGAATAAAGTCGGTGTATCCAATATGTCACTAAAAACGAAGTGGTTTTAAAATATTTTCACTATACATATTATATTTTTATCAACAAGTTGGCCATCTGGTGAGAGGTACCAGAAGCAGTTACCCAAAAGATGACTTCGTCAGGTTTTGACCAGAACTGCAACTATCGTTCTGGAGCAGAACTGTAATTATTAGTCAATAACTTCAGCTTATACCTATTCATGGTGGTACATATTCATGGTGTTACAAAGTCGTTGATATAATTCGAATCTACACTTCTTCAAGAATGCCCCTACACAAATTCAAGTGAAAATCTCAAGAACTCTTGAAGATATAGCCGATTTATTGTGTCAGCCTCAAGCGTTTTCTCTAAGCATTTTTTGCCAATGGCGGGCACGATAACTCAAAAACTAATAACCCAATCGATACTCTTTCTTACACTGTTGGAATTTTCGGATTCCGATGTTCCAGTGAGAAGTTATCATGCCCGCCATCAAAAACAAGGACTTCTCTTTAATTAAAAAAAACAACAACAAAACAATAACAAAAATTTTTTGTAAATTATTTTTCTTCTCTTTTAAATCTTCAAATATATATGTGTAAAGTTACAAACCTTAACAAGCATTGGTACTGATTTACCAGCCCATTGAAAATCTTGAAAAATTAAAATCGAGAATGGGTGGGGTTCCTTTAAATACAAAAATAAAATAAATTTTTAAAACAAAATCTAAGTTTCCAATTTTATTTCGAGAGATCCATTAAAATATCTAAAAATTGACAGGAATTGTGTATGGGTGATACACAATTCCTGTCCATTTTTAGGTATTTTAATGGATCTCTCGAAATAAACTGGAAAGATGCTATTCACACTCTAAGAACCCATAATGTCATGTTACAGTCCATGTTACAAGAATTGAGCCTGAACCGAAAGAGGTTTGAACATCATGCTGTCTCATAGTGATCGATGGGATATTTGAAAGTGCGATTATATTAATATTAGACAATATCAGAAGATGTATTTTGAATTTTGACATATGATATTACCAAAAAAGTAGCTTTGTTGTAGTAATTCGCCGATGCAACTACCTAATATATGTGCCTTGTTATAAATATAATTCTAAAGCTAAGATTTTAAAATTTCCAAAAAAAAAAAATCGTATTTTTAATTTCCAAAATTGATCACCCGTAGCAAAAAACAAAATATATTTCCGCACAAATCAAATCAATTTTATAAATCTTTATGCAATATTCATTCAACATATAATTCAAATTGCAAATCCCAATAATTCATACGTAGCTTTGTTTGTCATATTTTAATTATTTTTCTTTGATTTTTTGTTTTCGTTTTCAAACATTTCCTTTATCCTCGATTTATTACTGTGCTATTTACATTGAATTACTATTTTTATTAAAATATCAAAACAAAAAATCAACACACACACAAACTAACCGAACTGATCTAAACAATCAAGAATAAATACTACCCAGGGATTATCTTGGAATAACGTTTTACAGAGGGAAAAACAAAACAACACCGACAAATAAATATTTTCATAGTTCAAATGAAATTGTTTTATGCAATGACGATTCCATTGACCTACATTTATTTACAAAATTCCAATAAAAAAAAACACCCAACGACAACAACTACCGTAAAAATCCCAAAAAAAAACAATATGTTTTGTTAAAGCTTAAAAAAATAACAAAAAGAGATTAGAATTCTATAAAAGGTAAATTTAAATATATGTGTAGGAATGTGTATGTACATACGAGTGTATATGTTTGGTTATTACAACGAGAGTGGTTTCGATATTCCATTTGCATAGATTGACATTTATTCAATGAAGTTTTGCCTGGGGAAGTTTACGGCTCTCGTTAACTGATCATACCACCCCTCCACTATATTTTGTGATATTATATCCTTACGGGTTTGTCTGTTTGTAAATTCATATGTAAATGCATTTGTAATTGTAGATAAATATGAATTGCAATTATTACCATTACTCTATTTCATTTATTAGAGTGCGATTGCTTGCACACTGGTTATTTCCATACACTCAGAGAAAAGAGTTGGTAATGTTATTACTTTGAATGGTAATGATATTTCTAGTTTTGTTAATATGTATTATCTGAGACGATCAGTAGAAATACTAATTTTCTGGTTACTCTATAATTCATAATGAAAAAGCTTTATAACTTTGTTTGCGACTATTGCAGGTCAGTTTCCTCCCGCTGTATCGAGTCTGTGTGCGTCTTTTCAACCGAATTTTCTTCGAATAATAAGGAATTTTTAAAATTCCATATAGGAATTTTTATACCCTACACAACTATGTTGTCAGGGTATTATAGCTTTGTGCAGCCCCAAAAGTTTGTAACGCCGTGAAATATTGGTCCTAGACCCACCTTTAAGTATACCGATCTTCATATCTCGACTAGCTGAGTCGATCTAGACATGTGTGTCCGTCCGTCCATTATAATTTGTAAACACGATACAGGCCACAGTTATGGACCAATCTTCACAAAATTTTGCATGTAGGATGGGTTCTGGCCAATGAAGACCCCTATTGTTTTTGGTAAATATCGGTTAATATTTAGGGGATGAAATGGACCAAAAACATTATTTTTGTCGGTTTTTCTGGTCGTTCCAGAGGCCGCAATAGTGGCCCGAATATCGTGAAATTTTCCATGGAGAAGGGGATCAGACCAAAGAATAAGCATGCCTGTTTTCATAAAGATCGGTGATTATTTAGCGGGTCAAATGGACCCTGACTTTTGTGTGAAAAATGACAAAATTTGTATTCTATAGCGTATATATTTACCCCTGAAGGACATAGACCCGAAAAGTTTATATTGTATCCAAGAGGAGTGGTTGACCTTTAAATTAATACCAATTATATTGTTGTATGTGCTCGGATGTGGGAGTTACACCTAAATATTTACAGGTATCTCCGTATTCGTATATTATTTAGTAACCCATTATCACTCTACAGAGGTCAAGGACAACGTCTATAATTTTCGGTGATGGACCGAAAACTTAATTTTTTGTGTTATTTTCGAGTCGATCTATAGACTACAAATGAAAGCCGAACATCACAACACAATCCACGGTGAAGGGAATCTGGACAATAGCTGTACTGAATACTCGTAATATTCGGAAAATATGTCAGTGTAAGGACAATAGCTGGACAATAGCTGTACTGAATACTCGTAATATTCGGAAAATATGTCAGTGTAAGGAAGAGATGCCGTTTACCTCTAATCGGGTAAGAAGGTGCAAATATCACGAAAGTATAAAGTATGTAAGACCTATATCGAAACGTGGACCTAATTTGAAAATTGTGTGCGAGTATGACGTCATATGATGAGCAACGTTCCTGCAACTGGAGAAAACTATGAACCAATTTGTATTAAAGTTATATTTTTATAGTTATTTTATAGTCCTCCTCAGAAAAAAAAACTGAATCCGAGTTGACTGTATATACGACATCTTACCCAATTTTAAGTTTACGAATACTTGTGCTTTTTATATCAGAGATGATGTACTAAAATTCAAATATATATACCCAATATCTTGAAATAATTATTGGGCCCAAAATGTGATCATATTATGTCTAGCTGTTCTTTCTTTTCTTATTTCTGATTTTTTTTTTGTCTTTTTTTCTCGAGTGTATATGTGTGTGGTGAACACATAATATGCAATCATGTCACACATTTTTTTGTAAACACATACAAACCAAAAACTACATACATATATTTAAATATGTCATTGAGTATGCATACATACAATCAGACATGTATGTGTGTCAGCAGTTGTAGTTCAATGTTATTAAAGGATATATACATATATACATATACTTTTATGCGGATGTCATAAATTGATTCGCATAGCAATCGACAACATATTCCATGTGGAAAATTGAAAAGTATTTTTACACTTTTTATGAAAATGTTTTACGTTGGTGTATTATCCTGTATACCAACATCAACAACAACTAGTGTGTATTGCAAAATTGTGTGCGTATATTTGTGTTGTTGTTATTTTCCTGGTAGTTTCTTTTTTAGAGGAGGAAAGTATTCAGCTATTTCCGAAAAATCTTTTCCAACCATACTTTCAGCTAGTCCGGCAGTCAGTCAAATGAAGTTATTTCATCTCAATCCAGATTATGTTTTTTTATTGTTGTTGTCATTTAGGGTTTTTTGCTGTTGTTGTATTTTTCATATTTCAACCTCTATGTAAATATGAAAAACAAGATTGTGTGAAATGCAGTGTCATTAGTTGACCAAATATTATCCTTTAGATTTGTTTTTTTTACATTTCAGTACTAAATATGTACAGGGTGATGTATGCGTAATATAGTCATCAATATGTTGCATGTAACTCATACGCTATGGTGTACAATAATTAAAGGTCTGATATATTTTTGATGTTTATAATGGAGAAGCGGCATTTGAGTTTGACATTTCAATTTATTGGAAATATGTTCAATATAGGTGTATGCTGGTCGTAGTCGTAGAAGCATTTATCGAACGATGTGTAAATCCATATTTATGGCATATGTTCAAAATGAAAGTCTAGAGCGCAGAATCAGTCAGTTTAATTGATAAAAGGACCAACAAATTATTTTTTTTTTTAGTTTTTGTTTTTAAATCGCCCGAGACATCAGCATTATTTACAAGAGGAGTGGGATTAGACTAACCAGAGATCATATATATATATATATAATGGAGACGAGGCATTTGAGTTTGACATTTCAATTTATTGGAAATATGTTCAATATAGGTGCATGCTGGTCGTAGTCGTAGAAGCATTTATCGAACGATGTGTCGGAACGATGTGTAAATCCATTTTTATGGCATATGTTCAAAATAAAAGTCTAGAGCGCAGAATCAGTCAATTTAATTGATAAAAGGACCAACAAATTATTTTTTTTTTAGTTTTTGTTTTTAAATCGCCCGAGACATCAGCATTATTTACAAGAGGAGTGGGATTAGACTAACCAGAGATCATAATATACTGGGAAAAATTGACAAATAGTAAAGCTTGTATATTATTACTGAAGCCTGACATATTTCGAGGCAAGACTGCAGACACGAAAATTAGTTCTACTGAAATCTAATCAAACTCGTCTGACCTTCTCATAATATAACATACGACTTAAAATAACACGCGACCGATATTCCTCTACACATATCGAGATTTAATCTTGAATAATTTAAAAATTAAAGACATGCCCACATAAGAGAATAGAACTAACTGAAATATTTTCATAATTTCAAAATGTAGTTGTTGCAAAATTCATTATTTTGCATATGGCTAATTTTGTCTCCTACCTATATGATCACCTACATACATGCCATAACATCGTTACCTGCAAGAGTATCTCTGGGTTTGTGTCTCTTTTTTGCGGCTTTATTAGAATATGTCCTCTTTCATGGGATCCATTTCATTTGCCTCGAGACAAAATACATATTTCTACTTTATGATATGATGTGATATTATATATCCTTCTATCTTCCAAACATGACTGCCTTAACGAAGAAGCAAGCACCTTTTGCTTATACGACGAACAAATTGGAGGGTTTTCTGTGCAGTTTTTATCTTCTGCTCGGTCTATGCCGCTGTCCTCTACTCCACAGTTTGTCATCAACGTTCTTTCGCATATTTGTGAAAATTGCTTATTTCGAAGAAAATGTGTCATGAACCATTTAAGCTCATTTTGGATGTAATTTTAAACGCTAAATTATGCTCATAGCCGGAAGTTGTCATATACTACCCAAGTGTTTCCTCTTTCCTGATTGCTTGACTACCTTTCAACAAACGACCGACCGAATGAGCGAGCGAATGAATGAATAAGCAAGCAAATAAAACGTATATGAACAAAGATTGAGCAAGAGATCGAAAAGAGGGGAGAGTAATAGAGGAAACAACATACGAGTATACAAATACACAAACACACACACATACATACACACTCACTCAAAACGGCAATAGACAGGCGACACTATGGAAATATGAAAATGAAAATAGAAATTGAAACGAAAAAGCCCATTAAAAAACTTGGCAACCAACTCACTTGACTCATAGGAAACGTTGCAGGTAACGAGTATTAAAAGACGACGTAGCAGCAGCAAAAATATGACGAAGAAGAAGCCGAAGGAGATGAAGAAAAAACACCAACAACAGGAAACATCCAAACGGCAAAAAGAACAAGGGAGTTAAACGGGCACATCATTGCAAACATAAAACTGTAACTAAAACTATGAAAGAATGCCACACAATTTCTAAGATAATAATGTACAGTAGTTGTATTGGAAATCGAAAAACAATATCAAATAATTTTGGAAAAATATAATACTACTTCAGAATGTTTACAAAACAGTGCCTTAAAGGAGAGATCTGGCCATGGTCATCAAATTCTGTCGAGCTCAAATGCTTGGGTGATCCTTGAAAACTATTTTTTAAATCCAGGGCTATTGCTGGGAATGTCTTTAAAACATAATCTAATAATATTGCTGAAAAATCCATATCTTAAAAATATTGTTTAAAAATGATCTTTGGAAAATATTGTAAAAAATTCACGCCTACTGCTCGGGTGATCCTTGAATAATGTTGGTTAAAAAATCCACGCTTATTGCCGGGAATGTCCTTTAAAAAGTATTGCTTTAAAAATACACGAAAAATACACACGCGCTTATTGCTCGGATTGTGCTTGAAAAATATGGTTTAAAAAAGACTCCCTAAACCATATCTGTACCAACTCGTTATCAACATTCTCAACCACAGTGCAACTGTTTAACTTTTAAAAAAATTGCTTACCAAAGCAAATGACTTTGTTGACGATAATGCTGATGATGATGACGTGGAAATGAAAGACTACGATGAGCAATGCAAAAAAAAAACGTAAAAAAAGAAATAGAACTATAAGTAGCAAAAAGTAATAAATTCTTAATTTTAAGCTGATTTTCTTAAATGCAAACAAATTCCCTGGGCGCAGTTACAAATCTCTAAGAGTTTCGTTTCTTCGTGCAGTTTTACTGGCGTTACGTCTCGAAAACCTCCCAAAAAGGGCCATTAACAAATTTCTTAAAGACCCAGCAGCAACAACCCACCCAGTAAGTGTCAGTTGTTATTGTTGTGAATTATAAAATAAAGCCCTTTATGATAAACGAACCTACAAACGATGCTGTTGCTGCAATTGCCCAAATTTAAAAGAGGGAAATTTATGCACAGCTAAATTTCCACAGGAAACCGAGAGGGATGAGGTTCATATTAGCGGTATAATTAATGTGAGTGAATGGCCACAGCATGAATATTTTATTCAATACACTCTCACACCCACACATACATACGCACACAATCACCTCAAACAGAGTGTTAATGTCCTGTTGCGTTCAAACGAATAGTGAAATTTCAATTAGCGTATCGTAAATGAACACTTCGAGCAAGAAAAGTCAATTCAATGGCTTGTTTGCCATCGAACATGGATCCATAACAAAGCACTAAAGCCTAAAGTTGATAGCTAATTAGGTGTATTGGTGTAACAGGATTCTTAGAAAAAAGACTCCTAACAATAAGCAGCTGTTTGCTGGCTTATCAGAACCAGTCGCCTGATGGGAAACAGATGCTTGTAGTTATTTTCACGGTTAATTTGTTAGGAGATGTTGTCTTTTGACGAAGATGCTAACTTTGAAGGTTCAAAATTACCATTATAGGATAACTAGTAAATGTGTTTTTATTCAATTGAAACTACAGGGGATATTGTTTCATAACCAGTCACGCTTGATTTTTCTGAGTAATGAGGTGTTGGAAATTAATGGAAAATCGAACTATGAATATTTGTTTAAACTGTACATAGCAATTTGAAGGGCAAGGTTTTAGAAATTCGAAATAATTCAGAAATGGGGTTTTGAAAATCGTATTATATATGTACAAAATGGTTGTATGTAGCACAGGCATGATGCTCGCTATTTAAGCATTACATTAAGATAAGTTCTAAATTGTATAAAATTGGGTATCATTGCTTTTGATCGAAAGAATATGGCGGATTTTGATTTTTTTTAAGGACCAATTTGACGCTTAAGTCTTTGATAAATGGGCAGTGGGTTAATAGAGTGTAACCACGGTTCACACTGTACAATGCACTCAAAATCTTCAAAATGTCAAATATATGGACCGCCGTACTATGAAAGTAGTACACAAAATTGGATCGATATTGATAATTTTTGGTACGGACAGTTTCAGTCTTATATGCCTTATCGAACTTTAGGGTTTCGATAAGGCATATGGAATCCTGTAATTTTATAACATAATACAGTCTATCAAAATTCCATTCAAAATTCGAGCATAATAATTATTTTACCAAACCTAGTCAAGTCCGAAATTGGGACATATAGCTCCATATCTTCTGGTGCTTAACCCGTAAAGGTTCAAATTTTAAAAACTTGTAAATTTCATTTGAAGCTTATGCAGAACCCGATTTGATTGCACGAAATCAAAATATTTAACCAAATCTACATTAAATCCGAAGATGGGGTGTATACGGAAACTATTTATGTACATCATATGTGTTCTACGTCCAGCCTAATATTAATTTGAGGAAAATAAATCAATTTATTTAACATATTTTTGGAAAATGCTGATTTTTTACCAAATATAACCGTAAGTTAAATGATTTGTTACCATAATGCCTCTCCCGATAGCTTTGCTCTCTATTTGCAAAAAAAACTCTATAGTCAATTTTACATCCTCACAGAGAATTTTTTATCATTAAGGAAAATTCCAATGGTGTTAGAAAGAGTACATGTCTGTCTCTCGTATGAACTAGGATTATTGAATTCGCTCTAAATTTAACAAAATGGCGGACCTTTGAAAAAATATTTTTGGAAAGTTTGAGAAACCCTTTAGCCGTCACTTGATGCTGACACAATAAATCGGCTATATCTTCAAGAGTTCTTGAAATTTTGTAGGGACATTCTTGAATTAGTGCAGATTCGAATTAAATAAAAAAAAATGTTTGACCCCGAGAATGGGGCGGTCCCCTTAAAGAAATTTTGCAACGCAAGAAAAATATGATAATCGCTTGGTGCCAAGTTCGGACTGTATGGCGGATACATTAAAACTTCCCAACCAAGCTGCGAAGTTGCTGGCGAGTCACTGTAAATGTCTTCGCAGATGTAAATTCGATCCATCCTATTTTTTCTGTTAGTTGGTATTGCACCCAAACATCGAGCTTATTTTTGAATCCACCTTTGTGTAAATGGTTTTATGGTCGATTTTTAGCTCCTGTGCGACGTTACGACTGCTAACATTCCTGTCAACTTCGATAATTTCACCGATTTTATCGACATGTTCATTATGGATTTATTTTTCACCAAACTCATTTATTCTTCAGAATTTAATATTATGTGGTGATGTTTTATTTGAATCAATATACATTGCACTCATATGAATTTGAAAAAGTTAGTAGATCATTTAAAGGTTTTATATGATGGCACATAGTCGACCCCGCCCAAATTTTATATTTTCCTTGATTGTTTATATATACGACAGTCTGTGTATATACATTACTATTATTCCATAAATTTTCAGTTTAATTTGTCAATAATAAAT
Source organism: Musca vetustissima (assembly GCF_032173495.1). Lineage (NCBI taxonomy): Eukaryota > Metazoa > Arthropoda > Insecta > Diptera > Muscidae > Musca > Musca vetustissima. The sequence continues at coordinate 18,871 of NW_026879493.1, forward strand.
ATTTTACCAATTCCATCGAATTGAAAAAAAATCAATGAACATTTCGTCGGTTGTGAACGCTAATTTACATTCACAAACTATCAACCATATCTTTGACTTATATATATATATTACCATTATAATTTTATTGAGTTCCAAGATGACAATTCCCAATAATTATGACCATTGAATTATATCAAATTGTGACCTTTGAACTCAATAAAATTATAATGATAATACATATAGGTTGTCAATAATACTTCAAGAACACTACTTTATTTATAATACAAACTAATCTCTCTATGTGTACACCATACTTCCCTTCAGCCAAAAAACATATAGGCTGAAATTAAAATTAATCTGTCACGAAAACTATTTGCAATTTCATGAAAATGTATAAAGTTGTCACACAACCCACATCATACTATACTAGCGAACAAACAAAGTTCCAAGCATTTTCATTGAAACAAAAACTAATTTTGGCAACATTTTTTATTAGTCGAAAATATAGAAGAGGAGCGGGATGTCTCATTTTCAATATTCAACCACAATAATGACTTTATTAGTTTTAACAATGGCCATTACAAAGGCTTCGGGCGGAGAAAATGTCTGTCATTGTTTGGTATCTTTTAATTTAAATAATTTTCGAAAATTAAATATAGTTTTTTTTTATTTCTATATCGCTTGTAATGTCGACGTCACATTACAAGCGATATAGAAAGGGATACTCCCTTTAGTATAGAGAGAAGATTTTTCCATAATAATGGTAATTTTGTTCTTAAAATAGTATTTCAAAAATATTTACATATTTCAATATGGCCAAAAAATAACCGCATTTAACCTCCTAGTTGTTGTGAGCCAAAAACTGCTTTTGGCAATTATTGAGATGGGTAAATGGCAACATGGATTGGTTAGGTTAAGTGGGAGTCGAGGGATTGTGACCATACCAACACATGGTAATATCTGAGAATGGCTTCTAAACCATGGAAAATTTTTGAACAGACCTCAAATATTTGGAGGACAGCTTATTTTGTTAGTTTTGTTACACACTCACATACATGTGTAAACAGAATGTGGTGACAGAATAAACTAAACTTCTTTACATGGGCTTTGGAGAATTCGTGTAAGTATGAATATCAGAAAAATTACACTATGTAACCATTCTGAAAAATTGGTACAGGAGAATCTTAAGAATGTGAATACTTATTTTCAAGAACAAGATGTTTTTTCCAGCTGCAATGAACTCCATTATTGTAAGCCTCTAATATTGCTGATCACATATTCATGAGCTGGGAGTAGAATGACCTGCAGTAAAATGATTTTCTCAGTTATCGAAAAATGCATGGACCCACTTGATCTTCTAAAAAATTACTGACCTTCTCCGTGCTAAACCTCGTGTTTTGTCAATAACAACATTTTGGTCAATTTTATCCCTAATTGTGATAAAAAAACTGTATTAATCGTCTTTGGTTGGAACTGAAATTTCATTCCATTCTCTAAAAGTTACGTCCGGGATTAATATTTCGACGTGTTACAAATTCTCTGGCCAAAATTAGTAAAAAAATAATTAAATTTTGAATAAAATATCTTAAAACAAATTTGCTAATTTCTTAAACATTCTCCCACTCCAAACTACCACTTTGTGGAAGGCCTTTCTTTAGAATGTTTGTCTCTTGGAAATCCACTTCACAACATTTAACAATTTGGCCAAATAAAAACAAAATCCTATAACATACTTGTGTGTGTGTGTTTCCATGGATTATCAAACACCTAGTACAACATAAAACCTAGAAAATATAATTTAACATTAGCTAAATAAACAGCAACAACAATAAACGCGGGAAAAGTCTTATGAAATGTTCTACGCAATGAAACCAACCCAATCTACACCCACCACATGGTTCACATGTATGTGGCATAAAAATAAAACTCTCGACTAGCTTTCAACATGTGATTCCTTAAGAGGATGAAACTTTGGAACAGTGTTTTAAGAGATTGTACCATAATGAAGTCATAAAACAATTATTTTAAGACAAGGAAAATATAGAGAAATTGGAAAAATTATGATATTTATGAATTCCCAAAATATAAATTCAAAATGCCATATTAGAAATATAGTTTCAGTTCTACATAAACCTCCCCCACACAGTTATCAAAATTTATGTGAAAATTAATTTTGTAATATCATGCGAAATCTTTCGTATGAAACTTGACACATCGTAATATATATATTTTTTGAATCTAAATCAATTTCAAAGATGGGAACCATCGGTCCGCTCCTATTGTACTTCTTCCACAAAGCGTCAACATTTTGAAGACTTGTCAATTTAATATGAAATATATAAAAATAACGTGTATGTTCGTGATCGCTAAACTCAAAAATTACTGCACCGATTTGGACAAAATTGTATGTACGGGATCTATGGGCGTGAGGACTGTTTCTGTGTAGTTTGAAGTTCATCCGCCAGATGGCGCAATATTTATGTTTTGCGTTTTTGCACCGTAACTCAAGAAGTACTGCACCGATTTTGATCAAACTTTATGCATATGTTCGTCCGACAGATGGTGAGCTATATAGCTCCTTTGTGTTTTGCCCGATTAGAGATGGGGTGCTTGAAACTAAAGTGGAAATATTTTTAAGAAAGTAAATTTTGAGAAAAATGCGCGAAAAACTTGAAAAATATATTATGAAGGAACGGCTGGTCCGATTTGCCTACCATTATGTGGGATCTATACTATACCAATACTTTACAGATACCGGCCCCGTCCGACTTTTGAACTTTCCTTACTGGGTATTTTATTGCGAAATTTTAATACATTTATTGGTAAATAGTTTCTGAAATACATTTTCCATGAATTCGTTACAAACCTTATATGTTGATGCAATTCTGATAAGGCAAAACAGCGTTTACCGGGTCTGCCAGTTTAATATGAAATGAATGCAGTATACAATTTGGTAAAACCATATACTAAATATAAACCGAATGGTGAATCCTGCGTAGTATAAATATACTATGCAAAGATTCAATGCCACTAATCTGAGCATTACTTTTCTAGATATAGTTTTTTATACTACGAGAACCAGTAAATTATAACACTTTTTGGAAGAAATAAATACCATTCACCATGATGTGGACGGTTCAGGCAATTATATGTCTATGCCAAAACATAAACCCTGGAGGATTATTATCCTCTGAGAAAGGGAGGTATCAAGATAGAACCAGGAAAATTCGGGTAGGACCTTCACTATACCAACGTTATTGAAGTTATGTCAAAAATTGAAAATATATTGAACATTTTCTGCGAAGAACCCGGAATGCCAAATTGGTTGGAAATACTACATATACATTTATATTGGGGTTAGTATAAAACCTAAACGTGTTTGCTTTTTTTTAATTTACTTGGGTTAAAATGGGATATAAACAGTAGACAGAGTGAATGTATCTACAAACAACCCGAAATGCTAAATTACAGGCACTTCGTTTGCTCTTAGGGTCATCATTAGGGTTTTAGGTTTTTTTCTGTAAAGAAGCTATATATAGCTTCTGGAGAGAATATTCCCAACATAAAACTAAGGGAACTGATTAGGATCAGTGGCGAGATCCAAAACTACAGTCATCCCTGCCTTAGCGCCTGGTGGATAATGTCATAATAAATAGATATTTTTATAAAAATATTTTGAAATAACAAACAAAAGGTAATAAAAATACCTAAATTGGGCTCTTAGTCCAAATGTGTCAGATAAGGCTGGGTTTTTAGAAGTTCGTACTAGAACGGTACGAAAAGTGCTAAAATTGTACCGGTAGGGCTAGAACCCTCAAATTTGGAATGAGGGTCACTGATGAAGTGTAGGATAGATGTTCTATAGGGTTTTTTGGAAATTCCAACTATGGTTATCAGAAAATTACTAAACTGTTAAATTGATTGATACCATTTCGTAGCATGTGAACGGATAGAGCTAAAAACTTGGCATTTGGAATCAAGGTTGAGAAGTAGGACAATATATGGAGGTGGTTTTGGATTTGATACAATTTTAATTTGGAGGTACGGATGGATAACGAATTCTGTAATTTGAAATTAACATTACAGTTGGGGAGTAGGATTGGAATATGTGTGTAGTTTTGGAAATTTGTTTACTTATGTGCAAATATAATGGTTAGAGTTTGGATGAACCGATAGAGCTGGAACACAGTATAATAGGAAGTAAGATTACTGTTGGAGTGTGGGATTGGGGTGAGGATGTAGTTTTATAAGTTCATAATAGTACTAAGGTTGGTACAATTTGAATTTGGGTGAACCAATGGAGCTGGAATTCGGATATATGGCGTTAGGATCACTGTTAGGGTAAAGTATTGGGGTATGTAGAAAATCTTGGAAATTCGTACGAATGTGTACTAAGTAAATTTGGGTGAACCGATAGAACTGGAATCTTAAAAATTAGAGTTCTGTTGGGGCAGGATTGGCCTATATAGGAAGTTTTCGATATTCGTACTAATGTTTACTAAATTTGGTACATTTGGAAATATGATTTCCATTGGATTGTTGAGGAAGCTGTAAATGGAAATTCATATTAATGTGCACTAAATTTGGTACAATGTGTACAATTTGAAATAAGGAAATAAGATTTCTATTGGCTCTATGATATAGGTAGTTTTGGAAATTCCTGCTTATGTGTACTAAATGGTACTAAATTTGATACAATTTGGATTTAGGTAAACCGATAGAGGTTAAATTTGGAGTTATGATCACTGTTGAGTGAACCGATAGGGCTGGAATCCTGAAATTGGGAAATAAGACTTATTAATACAAATACTAAATTTGGAAACATTTGGATTTGGATATATAGCTGTAATCATGAAATGTGCAATTAGTTTTGAAAAAAAGTACTACAAGTGTACAAAAGGCAATAAATGGTACCAAATTTAATATAGAGCTAGTTTTCTGTTGCGGTCCAAAGGTTCTAAATGGTACTAAATGGTCGATATTGGCCAGCTCTACTGACATATTATTTATTATACTATTACATTTATTATATTATTACATGTTTTAATAATTCCCACACTCGCTAGCGAAGTAGCGGGCATATGGTAGTTTTCTATATACTGAATATAAGGCAGTACTTTTATAAGGGGTCTATATGCATCTATATGGATCCATATACCACTATTTTTAATACCAAACGTTCAAACAGCGAATAGTAACAACAAGTGTGAAAAATGTCAATCCTCTATCAACAATATTAAGATCTATGTTGTGATTTTCACAGACAGACGGACATGGCTAAAACGCATATAATTTTATTATGATCAAGAAGAATATTTCAACATTAACACACCTAAATATTATTTCTTTAATCCTCCTACTCAATAATTTGTTATTATTTGCCTCACAACTTGAAATATTTGGCAATTTCCTACACATGTTTCGTTTATAACTTCCGACTACTGTGCACATTCGATTTTCGCCTAGAATCGGTGATATTGTTGGTGCCGACCCACTTTAGGCGGTGGGAAAAAGATTAATGGAGCAGTAAAAATAAGATTTATTGGTGTGAAATTTCATCAGTGACATCAGGTGATTATTGTTAAATCCAAACATTTGCTGCTGATGCCATTTCTACAAATAATAACAACAACAACAACAGGAAAAGCAACATCACAAAGATAGACAAATTTCGCCTACATCAACAACAAACACATAAACTATGTGTGTGTGAGGGTGTTCTGTAAAACAGAATGGAAATGTGTTAGCGGTGTTGTACGAAAATCTTAGGAAACGGAAATCTTAAGAGCTCTCACCACACCACCTCCAATAACAACAACGACAACTTCAGCTTAAGATACTCTAATACCACAAATGGTGTGTCTTACATGTTCATATTAGTGTGTGAACAAAGTTCCATGGAATGCGAGTGGCGGTGGTGCGAGTGGGGTACTTGGAAACGATACTAAGGAAATACTTGATTTAATTAGGATCAAATTAAAATATATTGAGGAACGCCTGGGTTAGACTAACATGTTTACACACACACAAATGAACCTGATGACATGTATACCTTAGTGCAAACACTCCAACAAACACACACGCATGATTGTGTATTAACATATAAGCTCTTGATATGCTTTTGCTCTTTTGTTTTATTTAACCAACATAAATTAGTCATCTGGCAGAAGTGGGAAGTTGGGCAGGGAATAGGCGTAGACAAATATCTTAAATTCTGCTAAATAAATAAGAAAAACAAAGAAAGCCCCAACCTCCACAACAAGCAGGAAATTAGATCCGGTCAATAGGAAATACATGTATATACAAATATCCCTTTCTTTTGTTCCACCACCTGAGATTAATGATCTCTTTCCTTTGCAACACTTTGGCTTTGCCTAGAATATTGGTGCCATCGCTATTTATTGGTCCACGAAAAATATGCGCATAAATTAGCCCACCAACACCAGCTCTTCGCACATATCTTAATTATACAATCTTGAATATTGTTTATATCGTAAATAAAGATTGCCTTTATGGAAAATGTGATAAGGAGAGTAATAATGGCTTACGCACACACACACACATATGTACGTAGGAAGAACAAAAGGATTTATTGGACTCACACGCACACATGGATGCAAACTCAATTTGTTAGTTAAAATCTTAGATTACCCCAATATAAATTATGAAGAGTTTTTGTACTCACCTTAAAGCCTTATGTTGAATATAACTATTAGCAGTTCAGATTTTTATATGATATTATTTATCGTTGTTTATGCTGAGATTATCTATGTTTTTGAAGATTCAGAAAATAGTACCACAATGCCATTAAATATTAAATATTTGTAAAAAAAATGTAAAAGAATTGTGATAGTCCTAGTTCAAATAATTTTTAAAATGTGTAGAAGGATTTTCTTAAGGATTTTTAGCCATAGGCATGGATTTCAGCCTATGGTTGAGACAATCCTTTCAAAAAATATTCTTTAAAAAATCCACATCTATGGCTGTGCTAAGCCATTCGAAAAATATTCATTAACATTTTCATCATTTACTAATTAGTTTCCATTACAAAATAAAAGTGCTAAACAACTTTGAAGGATGTTTATTAATTTCAATACAACTTTCGGTTTTTTTTCGTGACAAACAAAGAGGGCTGTATTTGTCATTAGCCTATAAGGCCATATGAAATTCGTTGTTCGCACGCGGTATATAATATTAACAACAAATTTCACGCAACTGTCAAATGCATCTCCGCTCGGTCATTGCATAACAATCAATGTCCCCGGCTTAGGGTAATGTTGACCGTCACATTAATTTCATTGCTAATGTACACCTGCCAAGCTTCGTCCAATTCCAATGGACAACTGATAATGGAGAAAAATCAACAGAGGAAATATTTTCGCTAAATCCCATCTGTAGGCTGACATAAGCCGGGGATATAATTGCGGCACATTGGACAATGCATTTGTAGAGTAGTGTTGCAGCAGCAGCAACAACAACAATACCGAATGCAACTGGCTACAACAGCTGCCAATTGAACCAAAGAATCGAAGTGATGTGAATGAGAATAGAAACCGAATAGATTTGTGTGGAAACGCGGTTCAATATTGGAGAAATTGTAAATGAAGTCTATGCTGAAATGGAAAGTGAGATAATTTTTCTAAAATACGTGAAAGAATTATTATATAAATATAAAAATTGAGGCGTTTAGAGATAACAAAACGATCACATTCGTCAATTTAGTTTTCCATGAAATACCCATGTCCGCCATTCTGTCTGCATGACAAATAAGACATATGGGTCCACTTTTTGATATAGCCTTCAGTCCTTTTTGTATATTATACGATTAAACCCTGAAGGGTTAAAACACCCTGACGGGACATTTTCTATATAGGAAACTTTACGTCCCCATATAAAGACCGACTTAATTTCGACATTGTGTAGATTTCAGCCTATCTTTCCACAGAAGTGTCTTTAATGTGATCATGTGCTCATAGTCACCAATACAATGATACCGCTGTGGTACCCAAACCAATTAACAATAGGATGAATAGAATGGATCGAATTTCCATCTGCGAAGCCATAGCCAAACGGAATAAGGTAGGCCCATTTCTTAAACGGATGGTCACTGGAGATGAGAAATGGATCACATACGATAAACCTGTGCGAAAACGATCGGGGTCAAAGAGCGGTGAAGCACCTCAAACGGTGACCAAACCAGGACTAACGGCCAGGAAGATTCTGCTATGCATTTGGTGGGACTGGAAGGGGATTATTTATTATGAGAATTTAGCATATGGACAAATGCTAAATTCTGATCTCTACTGTCAACCACTGGACCGTTTGAGGATAGCAATTGACCAAAATTGGCCAACAGGACAACGACAACGTGTTCCACCAAGACAACGCCAAGCCACACACATCTGCAATGATGTGTGTCGCCAGAAACTTCGGGAGCTTGGTTGGGAAGTTTTAATGCATCCGCTACACAGTCCGGACTTGGCACCAAGCAATTATCATATTTATCTTGCATTGCAAAATTTATTTAATGATAAAAAATTGTGAAAATTGACTACTATAGTTTTTACAAATAGAGAGCAGAACATCTATGAGCGAGGCATTATGAAGTTACATTTAATATTGCAACAAATCATACATATTTGGACCAAATCGGACATTCCGAAGCATGTTAAATAAAGCATGTGCATATAAAAATAATGGATTTTTTCCCAAAACTAATATAGTTTTCTTAGAGAGTAAACATCCTCTAGCAGACAATTTGCAATGTTATAGTCATTATATAAAGGTTCCGACATTTATAATGAATTATGAATGCATATCACATGGGGA
>NW_026879494.1:0-27821 GCF_032173495.1 Musca vetustissima
GTATAAAAAAGAGTTAGACCTAATCCGTGCGAATCTTGTAAGTTCTACTCCATGAACGACAGGTGCACGCTATAGCGGGCTAGTTGTTAATACACTTAATTAAGACTACGTTTTATGATTTTTTATGTAATACATATATTGAAGTTAATACAAAGCCATACTTTTAATAAAACAAGTAAAAATCGTAAATTTCCAAGGAGCACGAAATTAATGCGCACAACAAAGAAAAAATATTGTAAAGCACTTGCTAAAACATATTTTGTGTTTGACAGCTCACATCTGATGATCAGATGATCGTAGAGCTTATAAAGAAAACGTCAAAAATCAAATCAACGCATCTGTTATCAATTTGTGAACGAACATTAACGCTTTTTCAAATTTGAAAATTTGAATTAAATGCCGCTAGCGAGGCCCAATCGCCCACTGTGCGTACCCCAATCCTACAGCCCAACAGTGATCCGAGCTCCAAATTTCAGAAGTCCAGCTCTATTCAAAATTCATATTGTACCAAATTTAGTACACACAAGTGCGAATTTCCCAAACTACCTCAATTCTACAATTTTGTAACAATCTTATTTCCTAATTTCAGGATTCCAGCTTAATCGGTTCACTCAAAATCCAAATTGTACCAAATATAGTAATATTTAGTACCTTTCGTACATATAAGTACAGATTTATTAAACTGCCTATATATCGCCACACTCCGATGGTAATGTTAATTAAAAATTTAAGGATTCCAGCTTCATCTATTTCTCTAAACTTAGTGCAGCTTAGTACTTTTTGTATACATGAGTACACGCTTTTAAATCTACCTCCTTATATCGACCCTAGCTGTATCTGTTAGCTCTATCCGTTCACCTGCTTAGAAATTTTAACATATTTAGTACATTTTAGTACTGTTCGGATACTTATAGTTCGAATGTCCAAACAATCTTTGGTACACCTATCCTACACCACATCAATGACACTCAATCCAAATTTCAGAGTTCTATCTACACCAGTTCTCCAAATACAAATGTTACAATATTTAGTATTTTTCGAACAGTTCTAGTACGACTTTCCAAAAATCCAGCCATATCTGATAACATTAGACCAAAAGTGACCCACTCCCCAACTTATTGGTGCACCATTTGCTAAAAATCAGACAAATATATTTATGGAAGCTATATATAAATCTGAACCGATTTGTCTAAAACTTGGCACTCGTTAGTGTATCCTAACTTCAGTACGTTGTGCCAATCGGCCTAAATTTGACTCATTGGCGGACCATTTGCCAAAAATCGGACATAAATATATATGGGAGCTATATGTACATCTGAACCGATTTCAATAAAACTTGGCATACGTTAGGCGATCCTAATTTCAGTACGTTGTGCAAAACGGCCTAAATTTGACTATTTGGTGCACCATTTACTTAAAATCGGACGAAAATATATATGGGAGCTATATCTAAATCTGAACCGATTTTTCCCAATAGGGTTCGTCCTTGGGCCAAATAAATGATCTGTGCCAAATTTCATCTAATTCGGATAATAAATGCGACCAGCACTTTGTTTACAATTTAACATGAAGAGACAGACGGACGGAAAAACGGACATGCATAAATCGACTCAGAAAGTGACTCTATGCATATTCTCAAAAGGAACCATGGGTCTATCTCGTTTCGTTTTGCCTGTTACAAACATATGCACAAAGACATAATACCCTGTACCACAGTGTGGCAAAGGGTATAAAAGAGGGGGTTATGTTCTAGCTTCAGCCGTATAATCTGGGCTTGATGAATCGTTAAGTCAGTCAGTCAGTCTATCAGCCAGTCAGTCGATTTAGCTAAGTCTGCATTATATGAGCATATATTGGGAATTTTGAGGCTTTTGGGCAGGTTATTCAACCTAATCAACATAACATTGTTATTTATATCCTACACAACTATGTTGTGGAATGAAGTGGACCAAATACTAAATTTTTGTCGGTTTTTCTTGTCGCTCCAGAGGCCACAATTATGGCCCACACGTCGCGAAATTTTACATGGAGAAAGGGATCGGGCTAAAGAATAAGCATGCCTGTTTTGATAAAGATTGGTCAATATTTAGCAAATACAAAATTTGTATTCTATGGCGTATATATTTGCCCCTGAAGGACATAGACCCGAGAAGTTGACAGTATATCCAAGAATAGTCATTGACCTTTAAATTGATACATTACATTGTTGTATGTACTCGAATGTGGGAGTTACACTTAAAGATTTACAGATATTATTAGATATTATTTAGTAACCCATTACCACACTAGAGGGCGGAAATATTGCGCTGTTCGCGAGGTTCCTGTTATGGCCAAGGCCTATAATTTTCGGTGATGATCAGATAATAATTTTGGGATAAAGTGGACCGAAAACTTGTTTTTTGTATTTTTTTCGAGTCGATATATAGGCCACAATTATAAGACAACATCACAACACAACCGACGGGGAGTGGAATATGGACATGTAGCGAATATTAGAAATATTCGGAAAATATGTCAGTGTAAGGAGTAGCTGTTGATTTCTAAAGGTCAATATTTCGTAATATTTGCAATATTACGAAATATTGCCCAGGCTCGGAATAAAAATCCACAGAAGGATAGAGTTCTGTGGTTGTTGTGTAGGGTATCGTTTGGTCGTCCCCGTCCGACTATACTGCTCCGCTCGCTGGTTTGGTTTCTCACTTGGTAGAAAGTCTTCCTATCGACAATATTGATCCACTTTTGACTGTTATTAAACATTTAGGATATTCATTGAGTAGAAAATCTCCCTACCAATATAGAGTAGCCCCCATATTGGTATTTTGCGGTGGTTGTAAATTTTTATACCCTACACAACTATGTTGTCAGGGTATTATAGCTTTGTGCAGCCCCAAAAGTTTGTAACGCCGCGAAATATTGGTCCTAGACCCACCTTTAAGTATACCGATCGTCATATCTCGACTAGCTGAGTTGATCTAGACATGTGTGTCCGTCCGTCCGTCCGTCTGTCCATTATAATTTGTAAACACGATACAGGCCACAGTTATGGACCAATCTTCACGAAATTTTGCATGTAGGATGGGTTCTGGCCAATGAAGACCCCTATTGTTTTTGGAAAAGATCGGTTAATATTTAGGGGATAAATGGACCAAAAACTAAATTTTTGTCTGATTTTCTGGTCGCTCCAGACGCCACAATTATGGCCCAAACACCGCGAATTTTTGCATGGAGAAGGGGATCGGGTCAAAGAATAAGCATGCCTGTTTTGATAAAGATCGGCCAATATTTAGCGGGTCAAATGGACCCTAACTTTTGTGTGAAAAATTACAAAATTTGTATTATATAGCGTATATATTTACGACTGAAGGACATGGATCCGAGAAGTTGATAGTATATCCAAGAGGAGTGGTTGACCTTTAAATTGATACCAATTATGTTGTCGTAGGTACACGGATGCGGGAGTTACACTTAAATATTTACAGGTACTTACGTATTCATATATTATTTAGTAACCTATTGCCACACTGGAGGGCGGAAATATAGCGCTAATCGCTTTGAAATGCTCCATGAGGTTCCAGTTATGGTCAAGGACAACGCCTAAAATGTTAGGTGATGATCAGATAATAACTTTTCGGATGAAGTGGACCGAAAATTTAATTATTTGTACTTTTCGAGTCGAAAGCCGAACATCACAACACAACCCACGGCGAAGGGAATCTGGACAAGTAATTAGAGGGGCTGTACTGATTATTAGTAACATTTGCTGACCTCTAGCCAGTCAAAAGTGTGCAAAGATCGCGAAATATTGCCAAATCTCAGAATATAGAACCACAAAAAGTTAGATTTTCATGGAAGTTGTGTAGGGTATCGTATGGTCGGCCCCGTCCGACTATACTGCTCCCCTCACTGGTTCGGTTTACATTTGGTATATTTGGTATTTCGGCCGTAATTACTTGCTATGAACTCAATTTGTCGGTAATGTCTTCCTGGATTCGAGCTCGTTCCCATTGGTGGTTGAGTTAGCTCAAAATATCTAATGTATCCACATCTCACTATTTCACAACATAACAAACGTTATCATGTCAATGAAGAAAAACTTACTCTGGATTGTAGTAACCAATAGGGTTCCTCTCGAGGCCAAAACATTGAGTAGTGCCAAGTCTAATCACAGTTAGTAAGTGTAACAGTTAGTAAGTAGCTTACAAAAAATAGGGGTATATTTACAACTTTATCCTGAACCCCAATATGAATTCCTTTTTATACCATTCAACATACTGTGGTACAGGGTATTATGTCTTTGTGCATATGTTTGTAACAGGCAAAAATAATCGAGATAGACACATCGTTCCTTTTGAGAATATGCATAGAATCACTTTCTGAGTCGATTTATGCATGTCCGTCCGTCCGTCCATGTATTTTTGTTAACAAAGTACAGGTCGCATTTATGATCCGATTTGGATGAAATTTGGCACAGTTCACTTATTTGGCCCAAGGACGAACCCTATTGAAATTAGGAAAAATCGGTTCAGATTTAGATATAGCTCCCATATATATATTATCGTCCGATTTTAGGTAAATAGTGCAACAAAGTCCCTATATATCCTTCGATTTGCACGAAATTTGACAAAGCGTACTGAATTAAGTCTAGAACGATGTGTGTAAAATTTCGAGAAAATCAGTTCAGATTTAGATATAGCTCCCATATATATTTTCGTCCGATTTTAGGTAAAGAGTGCACCAAAGTCCCTATAAATCCTTCGATTTGAACGAAATTTAAGTCTAGAAAGATGTGTGTTCAATTTCGTGAAAATCGGTTCAGATTTAGATATAGCTCCCATATTTATTTTCGTCCGATTTTAGGTAAATAGTGCACTAAAGTCCCTGGAAATCTATTCATTTGCACGAATTTTGACATAGCGTACTGAATTATGTGTGCTAAGAATGATGTGTGCTAAATTTCGAGAAAATCGGTTCGGATTAAGATATAGCTCCCATATATATTTTCGTCCGATTTTATGTAAATAGTGCAACAGAGACCCTATATATCCTTCGATAACTGAATTATGTCTAGAAAGATGTGTTTTAAATTTCGTGAAACTCTGTTCAGATTTATATATAGCTGCCATATATATTTTCGTCCAATTTTATGTACATGGTTCACCAAAGATCCTATATATACTTCGATTTGGACGAAATTTGGCATAGCGTACTGAATTAAGTCTAGAACGATGTGTGTTAAATTTCGTGAAAATCAGTTCAAATGTAGATAGGAGCTATCCTATATATATTTTCGTCCGATTTTGGACGAAATTTGGATTTATAAGTTAGTAAAGAACTCAATATGTGACCGAATGCAAAAAACATACTGAAATAAGTGTAACTTAACATGTGACAAGATTTGATGAAATCGGTTTAGATTTCGATATTTTGCTTTAAATTTTTTTACATAGTTTTGTGCCATTGTAAGAAGCAACGCTATATCTGACCAAAATTTAGTATATGTTGCAGAATGACATGTTTAATTTCATGTTAATGGCCCTTCAAAAATGCTACGTCTGTTAGGATTCCATCTGTTGAATATTCCCAAAGTGGTGAAGGGTATCATATAGTCGGCCCCGTCCGACTTTACTACTTCCCTTACTGGTTATTGATGGAAAAACATTATTTCGATGAATTATGAGTTGAATAGCAATATGTAATATCGCTTTTTGTAAGCCGATAATAATGCGTCCCCTTAATATAATTTCCTGTCTGTAGTTAATTACTGTATTTAATGCACATTTCATTGGAATTTATACAAATCATTGATTTCCTGATGTCCAACATTGAACTCAATTGAATCAATTTGTATTTTGAAAGAATATTGTTTTCATACATCTGCTGCCCATAGATCAGTATCATATTTAAACTTAATTAACTATAACAGAGTAGTTATTAGCAACATACACATCCAGAATGCACATGATAAACTATGTAAAGATTTTTAAAATATCTTTCATGGTAGAATAAGAAAACATACAAATAAATATACAAGTGATAATTAATTTATACATAACATTACTTCCTTTCTATGGAATTGTAAAAACAATAAAGAATATAAGATACATAGTAATAATTAAAAGCATCATTTGATTAACAATTATATTTTCTCGGAAAATAGATTATCTTATCAATATTCCTGAATATCCTTGACATACAGGATTGTATACCACACTGTGGTATACGGAATTCTAAACCACACTGGTACAGGTTATTGTCATTGTGCACATACGAGAATATGCTTAGAATCATTTTCTGAGTCGATTTATGCATGTCGGTCCTTCTGTCTGTCCATGTTATAATGTAAACAAAGTACAGATCGCATATATGATCCGAATGAAAAATGAATTAAATTTGGCATAGCACGTTTATTGAACCCAATTGAAAAAGGCAGAAAATCGGTTAAGATTTATATATAGCTCCCACAGCACCTATATATCTTTCGATTTACACGAATTTCCACATAGAGTATTAAATTGCGCCTAGAATGATGTGAAATCGACTCAGATTTATATATATTTCCCATAAATCTTCAAAATACTGTAATTTAGATGGCTGTGGATCAATATGACGGGACGGGACTGACAAAAGATGCTCATATGTATAATATTCTATAGATAGAATAGATATAGCATCTTTGGAGAACCACTGAAACTAAGTACATAGGTATTTGAACCCTGCGTACGTCCCTGATGCAAGCTATATCTATATCTGAACTGATTTCAACAACAAAATATCGTGCAACTAGAACAGGATCTACGGTGCACCATTTACATAAAATGTGAGCTACATTTAAATCTGAAACAATTTAAAACATAACAAAAATAATTCTTGACTTAAGTCCATACCCACTGGTAAATTTCGATAATATAAAACCAGTGAGCGGAGCAGTATAGTCGGACGGGGCCGACCATATGATACCCTACAGAACTTCCATGAAAATCTAACTTTCTGTGGTTCTATATTCTGAGCTTGGGCAATATTTCGCGATATTTGCACCTCTTAACCGACTAGAGGTCAACAAATATTACAAATATTCAGTACAGCCCTTCTAATCACTTGTCCAGATTCCCTTCACCACCATGGGTTGTGTTGTGATGTTCGGCTTTCAATTGTGGCCTATAGATCGACTCGAAAAAAAAACATCAAAAAATAAGTTTTCGGTCCACTTCATCCCAAAATTATTATCTGATCATCGCCGAAAATTATAGGCGTTGTCGGTGACCATAACTTGAACCTCATGGAAAATTTCAAAGCGATCAGCGCTATATTTCAGCCCTCTAGTGTGGTAATGGGTTACTAAATAATATATGAATACATAAGCACCTGTAAATATTTATGTGTAAGTCCCGCATCCGAGTACATACGACAATATAATTGGTATCAATATAAAGGTCAACCACTCCTCTTGAACATACTATCAACTTCTCGGGTCTACGGCCTTCAGGTGCAAATATATACACCATAGAATACACATTTTGTAATTTTTCACACAAAGGTCAGAGTCCATTTGACCCGCTAAATATTCTTTGGCCCGATCCCCTTCTCCGTGTAAAAATTCGTGGTGTTTGGGTCATTTGTGCGGTCTTTGGAGCGGCCAGAAAAACCGACAAAAATAAAGTTTTTGGTCCATTTCATCCCCTAAATATTAACCGATCTTTTCCAAAAACAATAGGGGTCTTCATTGGCCAGAACCCATCCTACATGCAAAATTTCGTATTTACAAATTATAATGTATCGTGTTTACAAATTATAATGGACGGGCGGACACACATGTCTAGATCGACTCAACTAGTCGAGATATGACGATCGGTATACTTAAAGGTGGGTCTAGGACCAATATTTCGCGGCGTTACAAACTCTTGTGGCTGCACAAAGCTATAATACCCTGACAACATAGTTGTGTAGGGTATAACGAACAGAGCCTCTTCGGTGCTCCATTTACAAAAAATCGGAAGAAAATATACATGGGAGCTATATATAAATCTGAATGAACGTAATGAATTAAGTCCAGAATGATGTCTGTTAAGTTTCGAGAAAATCGGTTCAGACTTATATATAGATCCCATATATATCTTCGTCCGATTTAAGGTAAATGACGCACCAAAGTTCCTATATAGCTTTCGATTTGCACAAAGTACTGAATTAGGTCCAAAATGATGTGTACCAAGTTTCGAGAAAATCGGTTCAGATTTAGATATAGCTCCCATATATAGTTTCGTTCGATTTTATATAAATGGTGCACCAAAGTCCTTATATATCTTTTGATTTACACGAAATTTTGCATAGTGTACTGAATTGAGTCTAGAATGACATGTGCCAAGTTTCGAGAAAATCGGTTCAGATTTTTATATAGCTCCCATATATATTTTCGTCCGACATAAGGTAAATGGGACACGAAAGTTCCTATATATCATTCGATTTGCACGAAATTTGGTATAGGGTACTGAATTAGGTCCAGAATGATGCGTGTTAAGTTTCGTGGAAATCGGTTCAGATTTAGATATAGCTTCAATATATATTTTCGACCGATTTAATTTATATTGTGCATTAAAGACCCAAAGATTGGCCGATCGGCACACAATTTTGTACAATGTACTGTTACTATAACCTTTCGTGTGTCAAGATTACATATAGGTTCTATATATACTAAAGGCCTATAGCTAGGTCGATTTACACAATGTACTGAAATTAATATAAATTAATCTCTGGCAAGTTCCCTTGAAATCGGTTCGGATTAAATATAGCATAATTTCCATGTATTGTATCGACCTATTCATGTTTATTGCACACCAAATAATAAAAGGGTGTACATGGCATATGTGTATACGTATGTGCAAGGATTGAAACCATGTTACTGTCTTAAAGTTAGCAAGAAATATGTATAACATGTGAACATTCATAAAGTACGTGAGGAACGAACGCATGTCCTACAAAAAATCGTCAACTCTTTTCCCCTACAAATATTTATTTTTTTTTCCAAAAATTCGTTAGTTGGGTGTTCATGTCCCCCTCAATTCCACATCGTTACACATTCATGCAATGTGACAAAGTGCTGACATGTAATTGACTGGCAACATTCTGGCACGATATTAAGGAAAACAAGATGAATCATGTTCACCTTTTAATGTTCCCATGTACGCGGTTATGTCAAAGCATATTTCTGGGATTCACAGCAGCAGAAGAAGATGAAGGTTACGACGGATACACGAATTCGTTGTGTCATTACACATGTAACAATTTGAAATATGCAACATATATACATATGTAATGGATAAATGACTGAGTATACTTTTTGAGGGGAGAGTAATTAATTTTTGTGTCTTTTCTGTTTTGTGGGGGGATAAGAAATGGCTAATAGAAAATGCCTCCACTACCTTTTGTTCTTATAACGTATAGTAGATATGCAATTTAGTGTTCGGAGTGAAGATACTTGTCTACAATATTTATACCCTACACAACTATGTTGTCAGGGTATTATAGCTTTGTGCAGCCCCAAAAGTTTGTAACGCCGCGAAATATTGGTCCTAGACCCACCTTTAAGTATACCGATCGTCATATCTCGACTAGCAGGGTCGATCTAGACATGTGTGTCCGTCCGTCCGTCTGTCCATTATAATTTGTAAACACGATACAGGCCACAGTTATTGACCAATCTTCACGAAATTTTGCATGTAGGATGGGTTCTGGCCAATGATGTTTCTTGTAAAGATCGGGTAATATTTAGGGGATGAAATGGACCAAATACAAATTTTTTTCGGTGTTTCTTGTCGCTCCATAGGCCACAATTATGACCCAAACGTCGTGAAATTTTACGTGGAGAAAGGGATCGGGCTAAAGAATAAGCATGCCTATTTTTATAAAAATTGGTCGATATTTATTTTGTGTGAAAAATTACAAAATTTGTATTCTATGGCGTATAGAATACAAAGGACATAGACCCGAGAAGTATATCCATGTATATCCAAGAGGAGTGATTGGCCTTTACATTGATACCAATTACATTGTCGTATATATTTGGATGCGGGAGTTACACTTAAATATTTACAGGTGCTTACTTATTCAGATATTATTTAGTAACCCATTAACACATTAGAGGGCGGAAATATAGAGCTAATCGCTTTGAAATGTTCCATGAGGTTCCAGTTATGGTCAAGGCCAACGCCTATAATTTTCGGTGATGATCAGGTAATAATTTTGGGATAAAGTGGACCGAAAACATAATTTTTTGTGTTTTTTTTTTCGAGTCGATATATAGGCCACAATTATAAGACAACATCACAACACAACCCACGGGAAGTGGAATATGGACATGTACCGAATATTAGAAATATTCGGAAAATATGTCAGTGTAAGCAAGAGCTGTTGATCTCTAATCGGGCAAGAAGGTGCAAATATTACGAAATATTGCTCAGGCTCGGAATAAAAATCCACAGAAAGATAGAGTTCTGTGGTAGTTGTGTAGGGTATCGTATGGTCGGCCCCGCCCGACTATACTGCTCCGCTCACTGGGTTTTCTTTCGTTTTACAGGAAAGACAATTCAAAACCATTAAGGAAAGTTAAAAAGTCGTCCTTGGGCCAAATGAGCTATGTCAAATTTCATCCAATTCGAATAAAAAATGCGACCTGTACTTTGTTTACAGTTTAACATGGACAGACGGACATGCATAAATCGACTTAGAAAGTGATTCTATGCATATTCTCAAAAGGAACCATGTGTCTATCTCATTTTCTTTGCCATAATTCGCTTTACATAATTCGCTGTACATAATTCGTTGTACCACAGTGTAGTGAAGGGTATGAAACTATCCTGAAATAATTGAACAATTGCACACCAATCGGATAGACTTGGTTTCTAAAGTCCGTAAACCTTGACTTAATTTAGCAACCGTGGCATACGCCTTTTGCTGTTCTGCAGCAAGCACAGTGCGCTGTGGGCAGTTTTATTACGCTAGGAGAAACCTATATATAGACGAGAGCCGTAAGGAATGTAGTGAAGTCGGACTGGGGCGACTATATGATACTCCTCTGAATCTGAACCGTTATCATTGAAACTCAGCACACGTCATTCTAGACTCAATGTGCCAAATTTCGTGTTTTGGGGCTATCGGGGCTTTGTACACTATTTACATAAAATTGGACGAAAAAATATATGGGAGCTATATCTAAATCTAAAACGATTGCCACAAAACTTAATTCAGTACGCCATCCCAAATTTCGTGCAATTCGAAAGATGTATATGGTTTTTGGCACACCTTTTTTTTCAAATTCAATAGGGTTCGCCCTTGGGCCAAATAGTTGTTCTGTGCCAAATTTCATTAAATTCGGATCAAAAATGCGACATGTACGTTGTTCACAAACGGGCAGACGGACATGAATAAATCAACTCAGAAAGTGATTCTATGAATGTTCTCATGTGGAATGATGTGTCTATCTCGTTTCCTTTTACCTGTTACAAACATACGCAGAAGGGCATAATACCCTGTTACGCGGTGTATTGAAGGGTATAGAAACATAGGGCTTATATCTACATCAATGCAATACTCTCTGCAATATTTCACGTAAAGCGAACAAGTATAGGCTCCTTGGTGCATCTTTTGAATGAAATTCTACGAATGTATATTGGAGCTATATTTAAATGTGAACCGATTTCAACAAAATAGTGCACAATTTTCTTTCAATCGGACAAATATTGAGAGTTTGGTGCACCATTTACATAAAAACGGGCGAAAGTATATGCGGGAGCTATAAATAAAAATGAACCGATTTCAACAAAACTTCGCAGACATCAAAGTAGAATTTATTCAGTACGCTGTGCAAAATGTTGTCTCAATCGGACAAACCGTGGGAGGATCACCATTTATCGAAAATTGGACGAATTTATATAAGGGAACTATATCTAAATCTGAACCGATTTTCTCCAATAGTCAATAGTTTCGTCCCTGGGCCAAATAAGTAACTTGTGCCACATATCACCCACATCCGATCGTAAATGTGACCTGTACTTTATTTACAAGAAAACATTGAAAGACGGACGGACATTCATAAATCAACTCAGAAGGACCCGTATGTCTATCTCGTTTCCTTTTGCCTTTTACAAACATTTTCTGTACCACAGTGTGCCGAAGGGTATACAAATTTCTCGGAAGATTTTTATTCACCCGGAATGTCAAATTACAGCCATATTTAAATATATTAACTCGCTTAGAAAATTCGCCTATGACCAAAAAAAGACCCAATAATTCCCAATAATCGAATAATTGGTGTTACTTTCATATGAGGGCTATCTCGATCAATAAGGGCTATCTTGGATCAATAAGAATTACAAATGCAAAAATAGAGCTAATTCGATTAAGAAAGGATACCGTTCATTGGGGGATACTCTAATCAGTACATTAGACTGATGGTGCAGATATTATTGAAAATTCATTTAATTTGGCCTCCACCTTATACCAATGATATTTGAGTAACTAAGATTGCCTATTCTACATTTCATTCGTTTCAAGGCATTTTTTAATAACGAAACAAAAATCATCCATTCGTTATTTCATTTCATGTACATTTGTAATCCTATTTAAAAGTGGTATGTAGCCATCGTGATCGTTGTATCCTGCTTCCAGTCAAATCGTACATTATGAAAACCGCACTAAACCCTCTATGCAATGCGAGTTCCGTGTTTATGTTGATGTCGGTCGGCATCAGATCTGCGGTTGAGCAATGCTAGTTTTATCCTTTATGCAAATCGAATGTTCGCTCGTTCGGCTGGTTCTAGCCACTGGGTCATTTGTTTGCGTTCTATACTTAATTGTGGGCTGTGGGCGCTTGTATGTCGTTTTCCCCATTTTGTTGTTGTTGTTTCAAATTTTATATAACATTTGGTGTTGGTGTTGTTCACGTTCATGATGCGTTTGAAGTTCATTGCTGTCTAATGAAAAACCAAACAGTCAGACGGAACTAGACACACAACCTGATGTTGGGGTTGGCAGAAATTACGATTCCACTTGTTATTTCATAGTATTGTTTCTTTTTTTAGCTCTGTTTTGTTGCAAATGTTGCTGTTGTGTTGACCACAACATGTACATGTACTGCACACATATAAGTGCAAATGGTTTTGAAATTCATATTGCAATTATAAGATTATGAAGTGACAATTTTGGTGCGATAGAATTTATAAAATAGAATTTTTATGTGTTTCCAACTTAAAATTTGATCTTTATTAGCTGTTATAAGGATGTAAACATTTTCTATTTCGACACAGTCAAATATATTTTCTGGATGCATTTTCAAATCATAAGGTCGAGTGAATATTGTATTGTCACTCTGTTTGCGCACTTCGACATATTCATCGGCAACCCCATAGCGTATTCATATTTTTGATCACAATAAAATTATATGTCAACTAGCAGACCCGGCAAACGTTGTTTTGCCTTATCAGAATTGCATCAATATAGGGTTGATAAAAATTAACCAATTCATCGAAAATATATTTCTGAAACTATTTAATAAAAAAATGTACGTCAAATTTCCACAATCAAAATAATATTTTCCTCATGACGGTAAACCTTTATTTACTGATACTCTAGTATATTAAGTATCACTTTATAGTATATGTCCCCCATAATGGTAGGCAAATCGGTCCATCCGTTCTTCAATTTTCGATATTTTTGGGTTCTTGAGCATGTTTTTCTACCGATTTCGCTGATATTGGTTACATTGGGTTATATTTGGGTACCAAAAGTCTCCACAAAAAATTATAAATATCCCCAATTTTCGGTATTTTCGGAGTTTTAGGCTTGTTTTTAAACCGAATTTGCTGAAATTTGATTCAATGATTTCTTATTGGGTAAATCGACTTCAAACAAATATCTATAAGTCATCTTGTGGGCTATGTCTGTACTTCTAGAAAACGCAACTACGTAATTTGATGCTCAATTTTGTACGTTGTGGAAAATTTGATGTCAATCTGATTAACATGGGGATGTTGATCCCCAATTTACTTAAAATCGGGCGAAAATATATATGGAAGCTATATCCAACTATGAACCGATTTCAACGAAGCTTGTCACAGGTTATGTTATACTAATTTCAGTACGTTTTGTTCCTATCAGGTACATATTGGTTCCTTGGTGGGTTAATTACTTAAAATCAATCTATAATATAAGGGGGATATATCTAAATCTGGACCGATTTTTACGAAACATGCCAGACATCACTCTAGGCTCAATGATATATAGGGACTTTGGTGCACCATTTACATGAAATCGGACGAAACTATATTTGGGAGCTATATCCAAATCTGGACCGATTTTCACGAAACTTGGCACACATTATTTTAGGCTCAATTCAGTACGTTATGCCAAATTTCGTGCAAATCGATTGATATATAGGGACTTTGGTGCACCATTTACATGAAATCGGGCGAAACTATATATGGGAGCCATATCTAAAGCTGGACCGATTTTCACGAAAATTGGCACACATTATTCTGGAACTAATTCAGAACGCTATGCCAAATTTCGTGCAAATCGAAACATATATAGGGACTTTCGTTCCCCATTTACCATAAATCGGACGAAAATATATATGGGAGCTATATATATAAATCTGAACCGATTTTTCCAAATTTCAATAGGGTTCGTCCTTGGGCCAAATAAGAGAGCTGTGCCAAATTTCATCCAAATCGGATAATAAATGCGACGTGTACTTTGTTTACATTTTAACATGGGCAAACAAACAGACGGACATACATAAATCGATTTAAAAAGTGATTCTATGCATATTCTCAAAAGGAACCATGTGTCTATCTCGTTTCCTTTTGCCTGTTCCAAACATATAAACAAAGACATAATACCCTGTACCACAGTGTGGTGAAGGGTATAAAAATGGTATTAATTAAAAATGTAGAAAATTATTCTACAACGTCTATTATACCCTACACAACTATGTTGTCAGGGTATTATAGCTTTGTGCAGCCCCAAGAGTTTGTAGCACCGCGAAATATTGGTCCTAGACCCACCTTTAAGTATACCGATCGTCATATCTCGACTAGCTGAGTCGATCTAGACATGTGTGTCCGTCCGTCCGTCTGTCCATTATAATTTGTAAACACGACACAGGCCACAGTTATGTACCAATCTTCACGAAATTTTGCATGTAGGATGGGTTCTGCCCAATGAAGACCCCTATTGTTTTTGGTAAAGATCGGTTAATATTTAGGGGATGAAATGGACCAAAAACTTTTTTTTGTCGAATTTTCTGGTTGCTCCAGAGGCCGCAATTATTGCCCAAACATCGCGAATTTTTGCATGGAGAAGGGGATCGGACCAAAGAATAAGCATGCCTGTTTTGATAAAGATCGGACAATATTTAGCGGGTCAAATGGACCCTGACTTTTGTGTGATTACAAAATTTGTATTCTATAGCGTATATATTTACTCCTGAAGGACATAGACCCAAGAAGTTGATAGTATATCCAAGAGGAGTGGTTTACCTTTAAATTGATACCAATTATATGGTCGTATGTACTCGGATGTGGGAGTTACACGTAAATATTTTCAGGAGCTTACGTATTCATATATTATTTAGTAACATATTACCACAATAGAGGGGGGAAATATAGCGCTCATCGCTTTGAAATTTTCCTTGAGGATCCGGGTATGGTCAAGGACAACGCCTATAATTTTCTGTGATGATCAGATATTAATTTTGGCATGAAGTGGGCCCAAAACTAATTTTTTGTATTTTTTCGAGTCAATATATAGGCCACAAGCCGAAAATCATAACACAACACACGGTGAAGTGAATCTGGACAAGTAATTAGAAGAGCTGTACAGAATATTAGGACATTCGGAAAATATGTCAGTGTAAGGAAGATGTGCTGTTGATCTCTAATCGGTCAAGAGGGTGCAAATATCACGAAATATTGATCAGGCTCGAAATAAACATACGCAGAGTTCCGTGGTAGTTGTGTAGGGTATCATATGGTCGGCCCCGTCCGACTATACTGCTCCGCTCACTGGTTTTATTTTACAAACGCTGGTTTGCAAGAGAGACCATCAATACCTAAGTAGTTCATTATTTATTTTTAGTATACAAATTTTATCGAGGGTTTCCCCTTTGAGGTCCGGTTCGAGCGAGTTTCACTCTTTACTCGAATTCGAGCGAGCATTTCGGAGCTCTGCAAAACATTGACTTACATCAAATAAACTCGATTTTTTTTTAAGTTTCTTATACCTTAAACGTACCTTAAAATTGTCCGAATAAATCTAATATAACCTAAAATAACCCCGAGAATGCGGCTATAACATTCAAAGTACCGAAAATAGTGTGGTACTTTTATATAAAGCCTATGAACAAATCCTGACCAATCCTTCCAGCCTCCAAAAACTCGGAAAATTAAATTACAGTTACTTTGGTCCAAAATATCAAATTAGAGCGAATTAGGAAGATTTTCTACCCAAGGAGAACCCATAATACCAAATTACTGCAAATTATGTTTAAAAACTTGATCAATTAGGGGGTTCCTTTATATGGGGCTACCCAAAAAGAACCGATATTGGAAATGGGTTATTCCCAATACCAAAAATCCTAGGTGTAGCAGCAATGTACGTGCAAAATTTCGAAGCACAAAATTTGGCATAGCGTAATCCACTTAGTCTAGAGTGATATGTATTGAGTTTCGTTAAAATCTGTTCCGATTTGGATATAATCGTCCGATTTTATATACATGGTGCACCAAAGTTCCTATGTATCTTTCGATTTGAACGAAGTTTGCCACAGCGTACTGAATTAAGCCTAGAATGATGTGTGATAACTTTCGTGTATATCGGTTCAGATATAGATATAGCCCCCATTATATTTTCGTCCGATTGAAGGTAAATGATTTCGGTTTGCACGAAATTTGGCAAAATGTGTGCTATGTTTCGTGAAAATCGGTTCTGATTTATATTCATGGATTTTCACGAGATTTGACATAGGCATACTGAATTGAGTCTAGAATGATTTGCGCTATGTTTGGTGAAAATCAAAATGATGTGTGTTTAGTTCCGTAAAAATTGGTTCACATTTAGATATAGCTCTCATCCGATTTAAGGTAAATGGTGCACCAAAGTCCCTATGTATCTTTCAATTTGCACGAAATTTGGCACAGCGTGTTGAATTAAATCTAGCAGGACGTATGTTAAGTTTCGTAAAATCGGTTCAGATTTAGATATAGCTCTCATATATATTTGCATCATCTAGAATGTTGTGTGGTACGTTACGTATGTACGTATCAAATTGAGACTTGAATGACGTTATTGCGTTTTGTTGAAATTGATGCAAATGCAGCCATAGTTTCCATATGTATTTCGAAAGGGTGTCTGATTGAGATTAAATTTTTAACAGTGCGACGTACCGAATAGCCTATATCAATTTTGCTATAAATCGTTTTCCATAAATTTCTCCCATGATACGCAGACGGCTCTAAACCTGTCCGAATGAAATTAAATTTAGCATAGGTTGCAGAAAGGCATGAGTATGTTCCTTTTGCAGGGAGCATTGGGATGCAATTTTAAGGATACATATGTACAATATACACAAAGTGGTGAAAGGTATCATATAGTCGGCCCAGGTCAACTTTACTACTTCCTTATAGGTTCAAATAAAACAAATTAACAGATTTTTTGAAACCCACTTAATGTTACTTCATTCATTATAACAATGTAATGTGTTAATTCGCATACATCACAATTATACACCCTTTCACATATTTATGTTTTATAAATTGGGTCAGTCATGTTCCATATGGAATTCCAAAAAAAGCAAAAAATAGGGTTTGTTTTACTCATTTAGATACGTGTTTTGCAAATGTCAACGTATACATTCTCACCCGCATTTTATGTGAACATTTTAGAGATGAACACTAATTAGCTAAACCTCCTTGCCAGTGCACACAGTTGTCCAGCAGGTAAAGTAAAGTTGCTACACTGTCATCACAATTCGGGGTAACACCTTGGTCTAATGTCACACAACAAGTACGTGAGCATTTTTACGAACCAAGTTATTAACAAAAAGAAAAAAACGCAGTAATTAAATTCTTGGTCATGTACAATTAAACAAACTTATGTTTACACCGATTATATGTTACGAAAATTGGGAGTGGACTTTGCTTTAAGAACCATATTTAATCATCAATTTTTGGGATGTCGCCTAAATGAAGGATTTAGAAATGTAAATGTAGTGTAGGATTAGTATGTCTACTATATGTACATGTACATTAAGATTAGGTTCGGCCCTGATCGAATCTACCAAACATGTATTTCTTTCTTTGCATAGGAGAAGATATTTCGAATCCTAATGGCTAACGTATCTATATTATAATTATATTTTTTCTTATTATATAAAGTTTGAATAAATAAAGCAAACGATGAAAACACAATTCTTACAAATATTCCAAATAAGTTTTACGTTTTTAATTAATTAAATTTATTTTAATTTTCCTCTGAAGACCACAATCAAATTGCATGATAACAAAAAGAAGCACACAAACATGCTACTACATTGCCTCTATTTAGGCAATATTCTCCTCTTTTTTATGTTTTGTAATCTTTGTTCTTTTTTTAGTTTTTGTACATTATTAAAGACCATTGGGCCCAATGCTATGGTTGTCTTTATGCATTTTTAATGTTTTTGCTGAAATCCCAGTTTCGTTACAGGTCACATCAGAAATTCATGTCAGACATTTGGAGTGTTTACTTCGGTACTGGCGATGATGCCTTGGCATTGGCATCAAATTGCACTCGTGTTTTGTTTCATAATCCTCTTATGTCTTATGTACGACCAACTAAAGAAAAAAAATGAAACTAAAGAAAGCATATCAACGAACACAGTCACACAGAATGATATAATACAAATTTCCACTGATATAAAAAGAAAAAGCCTGCTGGCTAACAGACATGCCGACACACTATACTCAACTGAATGATCACACATATTTATATATTGTAACGAAGTTGAAATGACCCTCACAGTCTGGGGCAAGAAAAAGACGTATATTCCCCCTCTTTAAAGGTGAAAAATCGGTGTAAAATAATATAGACATGTGTAGATAAATAGATACGATCTGAGATAATGTTCGAGCGTTAATACTATATATATATATTCTAATTTGGTACCCTCGATTAACTTTGCTACTCTTGTAGTAGGGGAGACTGGGGCACCTTCGCCACTTTTTTAGAGATCTATATCTCAGTACTTATTTTACAGATATAACCAGTGACCGGAGCAGTATAGTCTGACGGGGTCGACCATATGATACACTACACAACTACCACATATATTCTCAGTTAGGGCAATATTTCGCGATATTTGCACTCTCTTGACCGACTATAGGTCAACAAATGTTACTAACATTCAGTACAGTACTTCTAATAACTTGTCCAGATTCCCTTTCACCGTGTGTTGTATTGTGATGTTCGGCTTTCAACTGTGGCCTATAGATCGACTCGAAAGAAACATAAAAAATAAGTTTTCGGTCCACTACCTGGATCATCATGGAAAATGTCTAAGCCATTAGCGCTATATTTCAGCCCTCTAGTGTGGTAATGAGTTATTCAAAAATATTTGAATACGTAAGCACCTGTAAATATTTAAACTCCCACATCTGAGTACATACCACAAAAACGTCAACTACTCCTCTTGAATATACTATCAACATCTCGGCTTCATGCCCTTCAGGAGTAAATATATACCCCATAGAATACACATTTTGTAATTTTTTACACAAAAGTAAGGGTCCATTTGACCCGCTAAATATTGACCGATCTTTATAAAAACGGGCATGCATATACTTTGGCCCGATCCCCTTCTCCATGTAAAACTTCGCGAAGTTTAGACCATAATTGCAGCATCGAACATATATATGGAACATATATATGGAAGCTATGCTATATCTAAACCGATTTCAAGGAAAATTGCCGGAGATTAATTTATATTAACTTCAGTACGGCCTAGCTAGGGGTCTTTAGTGCACCATTTACTTAAAATCGGACGAAAATATATATAGGAGGTGTTTGTAAATTTGATCTGATTTACACGAAACTTTGCACACATCATTCTAGACGCAATTCAGTACTCTATACTAAAATCGAAAGATATAGGGGGCTTCGGTGCTTCATTTAACTTAAATGGGACGAAAATATATATGGGAGGTATATGTAAATCTGAACCGATTTTCAGGAAACTTATTCTAGACTTAATTTAGTACGCTATGCCAAAATTCGTGCAAATAAAAAATTTTGCACTGACTTTGGCGCACCATTTACCTAAAATCGGGTGAAACTATATAAGGGAGCTATATCTTAATCTGAACAGATGTTAACGAAACTTAGCACACGTCACTCTAGACTTAATTGAGAACGCTAGGACGAAATTCGTGCATATGATTTCAGGGACTTTGGTGTACTATTTAACTAAAATCGGTCGAAACTATATACAGGAGCTTTATCTTAAAACTTACTTAAAATCGGACGAAACTATATACGACAGTTAACTAAATCTGAACCGATTTTCACGAAACGTATCACACGCCATTCAATACTTAATTCAGTACGTTATGCTAAAATTCGTGCAAATCTAATGATTTTCAGGGACTTTGGTTCACCATTTACTTAAAATCGGACGAAACTATATATGGGAGTTATATCTAAATCTGAATCGATTTTCTCGAAATTTAACACACATCATTGTCGTATTAATTCAGTACGCTATGCCAAAATTCGTTCAAATCTAATGATTTTCAGCGACTTTGGTGCACCATTTACCTAAAATCGGGCGAAACTATATATGAGAGTTATATCTAAATCTGAACCGATTTTCCCGGAATTTAGCACACATCATTGTCGTTTTAATTCAGTGCGCTATGCCAAAATTCGTGGGATTCCAATGATTTTCAGGGGCTTTGGTGCACCATTTACCTAAAATCGGACGAAAATATGGGAGCTACATCTAAATCTGAACTAATTTTCTCCAATTTCAATAGGGTTCGTCCTTGGGCCAAACCAATGGGCTGTGCCAAATTTCATCCAAATCGGATCATAAATGCGACCTGTACTTTGCTCATAAAAATACATGGACTGACGGACGGAAGGACGGACGGACAGACGGACATGCATAAATCGACTCAGAATGTGATTCTATGCATATTCGCAAAAGGAACCTTGTCAAATCTTCCTACCATGACATAGCCTGCTCAACGTTTAAAGGTAACTTCATGCCTCTCTAATAGAAGTCCTGCTTTCTATTTGCAAAAAACTCTAGTCGATTTTCACAAAGGTAAAATTTTTTTTTTATCATTAAAGAAATTTTGCAATGCAAGAAAAATATGATAATCGCTTGGCGTCAAGTTCGGACTGGACTGTTCGGACTCCCGAAGTTTCTAGCGAGTCACTGTAGATGTGTATGGTCTAGCGTTGTCCTGGTGGAACACGACACCTCTCCTGTTGGCCAATTCTGGCCATTTCTGGTCAATTGATATCTTCAAATGGTCCAGTTGTTGACAGTAGATATCAGAATTTAGCGTTTGAATATATGGAAGGAATTCATAATAAATAATCCCCATCAAATGCATAACAGAACCTTTCCGGCCGTTAGTCTTGGTTTGGCCACCGTTTGAGGTCATCGTATTTAATCTATTTCGTATCTCCAGTTACAATCCGTTTAGGAAATGGGTCTATCTCATTCCGTTTGCCCAAGGCTTCCATCCATCCTATTTTTTCAGTTAATTGATTTTGAATCCAGCTTTGCGTAAATGGTTTAAAACAGTTTTATGGTAGATTTTAACTCTTTTGCAATGTTACGACTGCTAACAAGCCTGTCAACTTTGATCATTTCTCTGGTTTTATCAACATTTTCGACGACCGGCCTAATGGGGTTCTTTTTCCCTAACCTAATATTTAGTGCACCAAACACCTAAAGTTTGACTGATTGAAACAAAATATTGCACAGTGTACTGAATTAAGTCATATTTGATGCCTTTGGAGTTGTGTTAAAATCGGTTATATTTAGATATAGTTTCTATATACATTTTCGTCCGAGTTTATGTAAATGGTGCACCAGACTCCCAAAGGTTGTCCAATGGACACAATAGACAATAATGTTGAGTTTTTTTTTTCGAATCATTTCAAATATTGATATAGCTTCCATATATATTTTCGTTTGATTTCATGTACATTGTTCACCAAAGACCCAACGTTTGTCCGATTCACAGTTAATAGACGACCGAAAGAAGTCTGCAATGTCGGGTGTCATGTTTTGTAAAATCTGTTCAGAGTTAGATATAGAACCCATATGTAGTTACCCCGATTTCATATCATTGGTGCACTCCAAAATATTTATAGAATTCGTCGTCAGAATATTCTTAAAGTAGTGTAAGATACCGATTACGGATTTTCCTTTTCATTCTGCTACATGTATTTCCACACCTGTACATATGTATATATGCTGTCCATTACACAGTAGTATTGATCAAAGCACCTGGTGTAGGAGGTATTTCTGTGTGTGTGCGTGTAAGTATGATTGTGTGCAGCATAAACTATAAGTTTGGTATCTCATCACATGCTTTGTTTAAACCTAATATAGGTCAAACAAAGTGTGGAAAAAAACTTTTGATTGCATAAAGAAATATGAAGAGTACCACTACCAACACCAACAACAGCAGATATCAACAGTTTAACAAAAAATGAAAAAAGGGCAACTGAAAAAACAACTTTAACTATTTAACTTTTGCCAGCATTCATAACTCTCTGATAAAAAATGTTGGATTAACATTTATGTATTTTCAAACTAGTACAAGAAAAAATAATTTAATTGGGATTTTGGAAGTTTTCTTACAGTCGCCGAATAAAGAAAAGAGATAAGATTGAGAAATAAGAGCAGCAATTTAAGAAAATACTTCGTTATGTAATGGCTGTTTACCCACATGGATGATCGAATTTTCCTAAAATTTAAAAATTACGAAGATAACCATTTATTGGAATGCAAATTTCAAAATTATTGATATGCAAATGTGTCCAAAATTCACCAAAATACTAAAGTCTTGGAACATGATCTGCACAAAATCAAAAGACTTATTTACCTTAAATTGTATATTTGTCTTCCAATATATGGGGAAGTTATCGCAATTAAATGTAGGAAATATTTAAAACAGTGGACATATTGCAGACTACTGGCTGCACCACAATGTGGGCTGAAATTATAACTGACTGACACAGTGACGTACGTGGGTACCTACCTTGCGGTCCCACCCCACCGTGCTGTAAACACCAGTTAATACAAAGCGTCAACCAACGCCCCCACACCGAAATGCAGGTACCAATCGATCACACGTATTTGGACGCGATCACTTCCTTCGATGAGGAGTGGAGACCATCTAAAACTCCTGCCTTTCTATGGGTCAGGCACCCGGTTGTAATGCAACTCCACACCGAGCCAGAGCTCTACCAGACATTTGGGTATAAACCACCCCCAGAACGATGCTCCCCGAATGGCCAACACCAACTGCCAGGCTAAATCCGCAGACATAGGGGCCCTGACACCCGTGCTACCGAAATCGTCGGTCAGGTTTATAGCCGAAACTATTACCAGTAGAACCCCAAACAGTTCGTTTTCGTAACCGAAACTTCTACCATTTGAACTAATAACTGCAGGCTCTCCACAATGGAAAGACCATTAAGAGAGGATGAAACCAGATGCAAAAACCAACACCTCTCGGTGCAAATCCCCACACATTCTCCATCCTCACCCAACGATCATTCCACAAGCCTACAAAGTTCGGGAATGGTAACCCTACTATTTTCGATTCATGATCCGGGACTTGTAAACCCAAAGGCACAAGCGGAAAATTATAGGCTTTGTCGTTGACCATAACTTGAACCTCATGGAACATTTTAAAGCGATCAGCGCTAAATTTCCGCCCTACAGGGTGATAATGGGTTACTAATTAATATCGCAATACGTAAGCACCTGTAAATATTTAAGTGTAACTCTCACATCTGAGTACATACGACCATATAATTGGTATCAGTTTAAACGTCAACCACTCCTCTTTGATATACTACCAACTTATCGGGTCTATGTCCTTCAGGCGTATGCGCCAAAGAATACACATTTTGTAATTTTTCACACAGAAGTCAGGGTCCATTTGACTCGCTAAATATTGACCGATTTTTATCAAAACAGACATGTTTATTCTTTGGCCCGATCCCCTTCTCTATGTAAAATTGCACGATATTCGGGCCAGAAAAACCGACATAAATTTAGTAAATGGTCCATTTCATCCCCTAAATATTAACTGATCTTTAACAGAAACAATAGGGGCCTTCATTGGCCAGAACCCATTCTACATGAAAAATTTCTTGAAGATTGGTCCATAACTGTGGCCTGTATTGTGCTTACAAATTATAATGGACATACGGACGGACACACATGTCTAGATCGCTTCAGCTAGTAGAGATATGACGATCGGTAGAGATGGTATTTACCGGGTATTTACCGGGTAAATACCCAAGGGGTGGGTAAATACCGGGTAAATACCCATTTGCGGGTATTTATTTGGGTATTTACTATATTGACTCGGTAATACAACATCTTACACCCTATTTCCGGATTTCTGTTATCAAATCGATTTAGAATGGATAGTTTTACGATACTTTAAAGACGTGGGTAAATACTTGGGTAAATACCCGAGTTTTTACCCAAAAATTGGGTATAAACTCATTAACTGCCGAACCGCTTGACATAGGCGGCCAAAATTTTGCACACATGTTTCTAATGACAAAGCAAATATAGAAATCCAACATGGGGTCCCTGGGTCCAAGTTTTGATATAGCCCCCATATAACCATATCTCCCGATTTAAGGTATTTTTTGTTTATTAGACACATTTTACAACCAAATTGGCTGTAATTTGGCACAGAGTGCTCTTTTTGGGTACAAAATGTCCATGCAAAATTTTATGTATGTAGGTCCACGTTTACTGGTAGCCCCCATACAAAGGTACCCCTATTTTGAGTATTTACCCAAAAATTGGGTATAAACTCATTAACTGCCGAACCACTTGACATAGGCGGCCAAAATTTGGCTCAGATGGTTTTTATATCAATACAAATATTGAAATCCAAAATGGGGCCCCTGGGTCCAAGTTTTGATATAGCCCCCATATAACCGTACCTACCGATTTAAGGTACTTTTACGATCAAATTGGTTGTAATTTGGCATAGTGAGATTTTTTTGCACAAAATATTCATGCAAAATGTGGTTTTTGACACACATGGTTTAAAATCAATATTATTTCCTGTATGGGAAAAGGGGTCTTCAAAACACACGTCAAATAGTTCGGCTGTAAAAGAGTTTATAAATATATATAAATACCCAAAATCAGGACCGCTATATAGGACAGAAAAAGTTGACCAGAGCAAACAATTGGTACTCATAGAGAACTCTCTAAGCCAAATTCCAGCTAATCAAATTGGCTAATAGATAAAAATGTCCTTAAATCGGGAGATACGGTTATATGGGGGCTATATCAAAACTTGGACCCAGGGTCCCCATGTTGGATTTCTATATTTGCTTTGACATTAGAAACATGTGTGCAAAGTTTTGGCCGCCTATGTCAAGTGGTTCGGCAGTTAATGAGTTTATACCCAATTTTTGGGTAAATACTCAAAATAGGGGTACCTTTGTATGGGGGCTACCAGTAAACGTGGACCTACATACATAAAATTTTGCATGGACATTTTGTACCCAAAAAGAGCACTCTGTGCCAAATTACAGCCAATTTGGTTGTAAAATGTGTCTAATAGGCAAAAAATACCTTAAATCGGGAGATACGGTTATATGGGGGCTATATCAAAACTTGGACCCAGGGTCCCCATGTTGGATTTCTATATTTGCTTTGTCATTAGAAACATGTGTGCAAAATTTTGGCCGCCTACGTCAAGTGGTTCGGCAGTTAATGAGTTTATACCCAATTTTTGGGTAAAAACTCGGGTATTTACCCAAGTATTTACCCACGTCTTTAAAGTATCGTAAAACTATCCATTCTAAATCGATTTGATAACAGAAACCCGGAAATAGGGTGCAAGATGTTGTATTACCGATTCAATATAGTAAATACCCAAATAAATACCCACAAATGGGTATTTACCCAATTTACCGGGTATTTACCCAATTTACCGGGTATTTACCCTTTGGGTATTTACCCACTGCCCATCTCTAACGATCGGTATACTTAATATTTCGAAGCGTTACAAACTCTTGGGGCTGCACAAAGCTATAATACCCTGACAACATAGTTGTTTAGGGTATAAGGCGGACGAAAATATATATGGGATCTATATTTAAATCTGAACCGATTTTTTCCAATTTCAATAGGGTTTGTCCTTCGGCCAATTAAGTGACCTATTTCAAATTTCATCCAATTCGGATCATAAATGCGACCTGTACTTTGTTTACAATTTTACATGAACAGACGGACGGACATGCATAAAACGATAGGAAATGATTATGTGCATATTCTCAAAAGGAACCATGTGTCTATCTCGTATCCTTTTGCATGTTACAATTACAAACATATGCACAATGACATAATTCCCTGTACCACAGTGTGGTGAAGGGTATAAAAGTCTGGAAATAGAAGACATGATTTGAAATAAAGATTATTTAATTATTTGTTACATATAAGTTAACGATTCCTTTATAACAATGATGGTATGATGATTGTACTGCGATGAATTTTGAGCTAATGTAGCATTAGAGAATTGTATGTATGTATGAAAAAATATAATCTATCTAAAAACCAGTGAGCGGAGCAGTATAGTCGGACGGGGCCGACCATATGATATCCTACACAACCACGAAAAGCACACTATCGGCGGTTCTATATTCTGAGCCTGGGCAATATTTCGTGATATTTGGACCCTTTTTACCGATTATAGATCAACAACTCCTCTTTCTAAGTCTTGCATATTTTCCAAAATATTTTTTCTTGAAGTGAATTTTTACGCCATAAAATAAAAAAAAATTGTCACTTTAGGTTTTGGTTGATTTGAACCTCGGAAAATTGACAGATCATCATCTAAACAGCCGCTCTAAGTATTTGATCAGATCCCCTTCACCTTGTAAAATATGTGATGTTCTGCATATAATAAATGCCTCTAAAGCGACTAGAAAATCTGACAAAATTAAAGTTTTCAGTTCACTGCACCCCTGAATGAAATCTCAACTTCACCGAAAACTACAGGCGTCGTCCTTGACCACAATCGGAAGTTCATTTCAAAGCTATCAGCGCGGCATTTCCGTCCTCTAATGGAGTAATAGTAATAATATGCACATAGTCACCTTTACTTAATTACGTATAACTCCCGCATCGGGTTACATACAGCCATATAATTCGTATCAATTTGAAGGCCAACAACTCATCTTGGACATACTATCAACATCTCAAGTATATGTCCTTCAGGAGCAAGTATATACGCCCCAGAATAAAAATGTTGTAATTTTTCACACAAAGTCAGGGTCCATTTGACCCGCTAAATATTGACCGATCTTTATCAAAACAGGCATGCTTATTCTTAGGCCCGATCCCCTTCTCCATGCAAAATTTCACGATGTTCGGACCATAACTGCGGCCTCTGGAGCGACCAGAAAAACCGTCAAAAATTTAGTATTTGGTCCATTTCATCCCCTAAATATTAACCGATCTTTACCAGAAACAATAGGGGTCTTCATTGGATCAGAACCCATCTTAC